>NW_019103334.1:176944-295185 GCF_001856785.1 Myzus persicae
CATACAGCCCGCATAGCCCGCAACTGCAAACAGGCGACAGCTCTTCGATGTGATTGAGTCACTCGCCGAAAATTAAAAGCTATAGATAACACAGACACACAACTGTGATGTATTTAGTTATTATTGAATCGTTGATAGATAAAATTATTACTGGTATTAATATTTTTAATATAATAATAATTATTTTAAAAATTTAATACGAAATTCGTAACGGAGAACGTACAATATTATAATATGATATATTTTCTAAAAATCTGCCGCCCCTCAAATCACCTTAAAATTGCCGCCCCGGGGCAATTGCCCCCCTTGCCCCCCGTTAAATGCGGCTCTGCGGCGATCTTAACTATACAAAATGACCAAAATTAAGTCAACAGTAGGAATTCGTTTACGTAGTTTTGTGAGCGAGTTTGGTGCCGATATTTTTTCTACGGATGGTATATGGTGCTTTTTTGTAAAGTTTGTAATGTTGCAGTTGCCTCCGAAAAGCAATTTAAAATTCAACAACACATCATTCGAAATAAGCATGCTCGTGGAATTCAACGAAAACTGAATCCAGTGAAACAAAATAATCAAGTACTATTATCTAATTTAACAAATAATAGTGATCAATCGTCTTTAATTTAGAGCTTTGTGAAACATTATTAGCAGCTAATATTCCACTTGCTAAATTAAATAACACACATTTTAGAAATTTTTTAGAAAAAAATATATAATTTAAAATCCCAGACGAGTCAACATTGTGTAAAAATTATGTTGAAAAATGCTATTTAAATACAGTATGAACACTATGAAGTATTAGACACTATGTAGGCGATAAAAAATGTGGGTTAGTGTAGATGAAACGACAGATGTTGAAGGCCGTTATGTAGTAAATATCGTTATTGGTACCCTGGAAGCAGAAAATTCAGGAAAAATATTTTTGTTATATTCTGATGACTTGGAAAAAAACAAATCATTCAACCATTGCAAAAGCGTTCGATAAAGCCATGTTTACATTATGGCCTGAAGGAATAAAACACGATAATGTCCTTATTTTTGTATTTGATGCTGCCCCATTTATGGTGAAAGCAGGAAGAGCCATTTGCACTCTGTATTCAAAAATGATGCATGTGACCTGTGTGGCGCATGCAATTCATAGAGTTGCGAAAGAAATAAGATCAAATTTTCAACATGTCAATAAACTTATAAGTTGCGTAAAAATAATATTTTTAAAATCACCATATTATGGTACACAAATGTTTAAAACTCTTGCTCCAGGAATTCCATTGCCACCCGAACCCGTAATCACGCGATGTGGAACCTGGCTAAATGCTGTAAATTACTATTGTGAGAATTTTTCTTATGTAAAAAAAGTGTTACTTAAATTAAATCATGATGATTCGACTACTATAAAAAGAGCAAAAGAACTTATGTCAAAATCAAGTTTAGAGTTTAATCTAATTAATATAAAATCTAATTTTGGTTTCATTCCTTCAGAAATTAAAAATCTGGAGGTTTCTGGAATCTTATTATCAGAATCCATTAATAAAATAAAACAAATTGATACTACATTGTCCCTTGCTCCTAATGTAATTGAAGAAACAATATCAAACAAACTGAAAAATGTTTTGATGATAACTAATGAGTTCAAAGTTTTAAAAAATATATCTGCTATTCTGGACGGTGATAATACAACAAGTAGAGATGGTATTCCGGAAGACCTTTAAATGATATGGTTCATTTCAAATATGCCCCTGTTACTTCTGTGGACGTTGAACGAAGTTTTTCTTCGTATAAAAACATTTTATCTGATCGCCGTCACAGCTTCCTGTTTGAAAATCTTAAGAATCATCTAATTGTGCAATGCAATAATATGTGTTCTGGTGAAAAAAAATATAATATAATTTTCATTAAATTATTTTAATTTATGCTTTTATTGATTTTTCAGAATAATTGTATCAAGAAGCGGTTACATTCACAAATCTATTATGTTCATAATTAATAATATATTTATTTTTAAAATACATTTTTTTCGCTCATCTAAGTACATTTTTAGGTCATTTTTGCATATTTTTTTTTAGTGCATTTTCGTATATTTTTAGGTCGTTAAATCCTAGCTCTAATTATAAGGATGAACATAGGTGCCTACTTTTTGGGGACTCAAACACCCATTAAAATTACTGAAGGGTGCTAGACACCATTAGAATATTGAAGATCTATAACGTGTATTTATAACCAAGTTTCAACAATGTTAGAATAAGCAAACGACTATTGAAATAAAATTCTAGCTGTGTTAACAATTTAAATTTTGAAAACGAAAAGAAATTTATTGTATTAATAAGAAAATATAAAATAGCACGATTTTGGTAACCACTAACTAACATCGAGTTAGATATCTTTTATAGCACTGCAAAGAGACGGGTACCTAACCTAACCGGAACCTAACTTTTTTTTTTCTTCGTGTTATCAAGAGCCGGAGGAAGGACTGCTGTTGGCATTATTTTCCTTCCAGCCAACATCGTTTTTTGTATATAAAATAATAAATTACAATAATATCTTACAAATATAAGAATATGAGCCTGTCAGGGAGCGAACTCTGAGGGCTAACAATGAACGTCTTTCGACAATACAATTTAATAACTTACATAATTTTAACTTTAATTTACAAATCACTTTAATTAACAATATTGCGGTTTACAAGTTATTTATATCATGCCGTACGCCATTCTGGGTGTCCCTTTCTCGGTGGCTTCTCCACCCGGCTCGCTAGCCCGCCGGTCTCGAAGTCGCGTACGTTGCTCAAACGTTCTCCCATCCTATCACCTTGCCTCAGCTGCCTGCCTCGTCCTTTCTTCTTGCTCTTTCAGAGTCAGGATTGATTCCACCATACGGTACAATAGCCGGAAATGTTTCTCCTCGTCATCGGTCGGTATATCTTCAAATGCTGGACCACACAGGATCTCCGGGAGATACTCGGCGCTGGGCGGTCTGCTCAATCGGGAGCCGAGCTCCACCCTGTGGCCACTGAAAACGTGCACTCGAAAAGCATGTGGTCCACGAAGTCGTTTTCGTGGCCACAGTGGTGGCATCGAGGTGAAGCGGCCCTGGCTATCCGGCACAGGTAACTTTGGAAGCGACCGTGCCCCGTCAGCGCCTGCGTCATGTGGAAGGATAGTGGCATCCACGGCACGGTTCTTCCGAGCCACCTCTTCACGTCTGGCAACACCTTGTGTGTCCAAGATGCTTTAGTCGTTGTGGACGACCCCTCCTACCACAAGGCGATCGTAGCATCGCGCTATTCCTTCCTTGGACGTTGGGCGCATGTCCGGGGCTCTCGGAGCGGTCCATCTTGTTCTTATTCTCTGCTTCTCGAGGGCGAGGAGGTCAGCGGGAGCATGGCGGCCAGGAATAGTGCGGCTTCGTCGGATACCGTGCGGTATGCACGAATCAACCTCAAAGTTGCGGCTCGATGCGGGCGGACTAAGTTTACCCTGGTCCGGGCAGAGGCAGCCACCGGTTTAATCCACACCGGGGCTCCGTACATAAGCTGACTCTCGACGACGGAACACAGCCTAACCTAACATAACCAGACGGGTACTGCAAAGATTCAAAATTTAAAAACATTTTGAAGGTCTCCAGTGACACAAAATCGTCGGGTATAATTAAATTCGAAATTACATTTTTTCAATGTACAACATGGTATAATATAATATTTATATATATATATCATAAAAATCCATAAGAAAATGTAAACGTTTTTAGTTAAGTAGTAAATACATGGCACCGAAAGGCGCAATTAGGAGAGCCAAAATTAAAATTTTAGGGGGCTAAATTGTAAATAACCACCCCCCCCTTTGATAAGGCAATTAAATGCATTATTTAAATTTTAGGGTGACATTATATTGACCTCCACCGAATTTCGCAGTTATGCCCATGATACCAACTACCAAGGCACCCATTAAGTTTTTTAAAACCTGACACCTATGAATATATGTTAGACACATCTTAAAATGGAAAATTATATTAATTGAGCCACAAGTCGAATCGGTGAAAGACATAAGCGCCAAAATGTGATAAGAAAAAAAAAATCGTACCTTACAAAAGCGCCAAAATCGTATCGTACATAAGCGCCAAAATGAGATGAGAAAAAAAATCGTATTTTACAAAAACGCCAAAATCGTATCGTATATAAGCGCCAAAATTCTAGGTACCTGTGTGCTACGCAGTGGCGGCTCGTGCCTAGGTGTGCAAGTGTGAGCTCACCACATATATTAATTAGATATAATAGTGAAAATGTATAATAATAATGCATTTATGTATAATAATAAATTAATTTTAACAAATATCTGTTTAACTGTATTTATTATATAAAAAAATTAAATTTTAAAAACAAACAAACGACAATTATTATTATACTCCGAATTAATATTTTTTAAAGTACTTAATATTATTTTCTAAAACTGTATAATCTCAAAATTAAAAATGCTAATAAATATTTTACTAATTACATTTATGCTTAAAACAGACTAATTTTTTTAAAATAAACTTTTGCAATAATTACACACCGCCTACTTTGAACACCACGAGCCGCCACTGGTGCTACGGTTAAAAGATATTAAATAACAGATAATATTATAATTAGAACTATATCGATCAAAAACTCCAAACGTTTAATCTTAATCGATAAATGTATTATTTTACAAAAACTCAACCAATTTATTAAATTTATATTTATTGCATGTATACATACCTATACTCATATTATATTTTAACAATTTATTATTGAACATTTTTTTAATGTAATATATTATATGAAATAAAATATTAAATTTGGCGCAAATGATAGGTCATTATTATACCTTTGGCGCTTATGCCATGTGTTAAGTACAACAGGTATACAATATTAGATTGGCGCTTATGTCATACAAATTTTGGCGCAAATGATAGGTCATTTTTGTACCTTTGGCGCTTATGTCATGTAGCCAGTCGAATATATTATAATAAATATTCATCATTAGTGTAAGGTACTTTGAACTTCAATCATCGGCGCTTCTTTATAGGAAGCTGAATTTGCCCACCCCTCTCTCAAATACACCACTGGTTATAGGCACATTATAGGTTTGTTCGTTTTAACAAAAAGTGTACACTTTTTCACAACAAGTGTACACCAAAGAGTGTTTTGATTTTGAAATAGTGTAGTCGTACACGCTATTTGTTTTAAAAAAGTTATACATCAGTGTCACTTTTTCACACCGACCATAGAGTGGGTGTAGCTGGTGTAGGTAGTGATGGTTATCATTTCTTATCAGCGAATAGTTGATTCCACTGATAGTCCATTAGATGGCGCTGCTGTTATCGAATAAATTCAACTCTATAAGAGCGGTTAATGCCGTTAGGTTAAATTAAATCTCACTAACCTCGCGTGGCTCGTGACACCGCCCGTGACTTCGTTACCAAGTCAACTCGAACAATGGCCCACGAGCCAAGCGTCATTACAAGACTTGAATTTCCATGTTCTAGAGAGAAATTTCAAATTTCAAATTATGACTGCAATTGTCCAAAATTACATTGTGATGAGGATGATATACCATTGAACACTTAATAGTGAATTAGACAATTGTATGGAACAAGATTATTGGTTAACATTTAAATTATCAATGGTTATTAGGTTTTGAGTAACATCAAAAAAATAAAATCATTTTTGTGCAAAAATTAACATTAATCCTAATTTTTTTTTTTACCTTTCTAGTCCCTAATCACCAGATAGATTCATTTACCAATTAGAAATGATGCCGAAGTAAAAAATTGGTGAATTTTCTTACCACAAGTTGCTGACGGACTGAAGAAAACACATCATAGTAAAACCCATACGTTTATCGCAAAATTAAATATTGAAAAAAATTCTAAACATTTTGAATTTGTAAAAAACATATCGCTGTTGCGAATGACCCAAAACAATCATCATTAAGATGGATTGCTTCAAGTGTTACCAAAAAATAAACAACTTTGTAAATAGATCTACTATGAGTTGCCATATATACTACTCTGTTATCTTGAACACAGTATAATAATATTTTTATGTTAAATAGTGTTGCATGATGCATATCATTAATAAAAATTATGATGTTTAAATGACTACAAGTTAATTGGTTGTACAGGGACAATGTATACATGTAACCTTAAAATGAAGGATAAATAATGAAAAAACCTTTCATTATATCATAATACACAACACTTACATAAAAATTCAATTATACAGGTATTTAAACTTGTCTACAATAATTTTAACTAGGAGGTACCTAATTAATATCCAATACAAAACTATATAATACATTTTACACATCAATATTTATTTATCGTTTTTTTTTAAACAAATTATTTTTAGACTTATATTCTTTAAGAATTTCAGAACAGTTAACCAAATGTTCTTCGGGTTCCCATGTGTTCAGATTCAACTCACAGTTTTTCCATTGAATAAAGTACACAATTTCATTACCTATTACTTGATGAAATATTATTTTTTCAACTTCATACTCTTCTGAATTTTCATCTGAAAAATATATATGTGATAATTTATTATATAGGTACCTCACACTTAAAAAATAAAGCGGTTGAACTCAAATTTTAATACTTTTTAAACTAAGTATGTACTTATAATTTATTTTTTATTAATAAAATCTCCAGATCATGATCATAGATCACTAATATCTACTTAATTGAATATAGAGATGCCCCCGGGATACCCATTGTGTGTTTTTATATTCTACCTGTACACAAAGATTTAATACACTTAATAAATTACATTAATATATAAAAACTTTTGTCATTGTACCAATTCATAAAAATATTTTTATTTTTTATTAATTATCTCGCGGCATTAAAGTCATTGGGAACTACAGAATAATACTGTCTATTGTATTATACAAATACACAATTGTGTCTATGCTGTAGATTACATAGGTACAACTGAAAAACGAGGTACAAAAATTATAGTTAGATAAATGACACCTACAGCATCCTCTTGCTGAAGACTGTCCAATCATACTTTTATTCTTTTTATATTTCAAAACTTTTACAACACTATTATTAATAAAATTGCCATAAATAAAGTATTTTTATTTAATTTTCACATATCAAGAAGGAAAATATAATTAAATTAATATTATCAAAATTATAGGATAAGAAAAAGGTATACATCGTTTGCTCCGATCGATATTCAAATGTAAACATTATTGTATGACAATAGCACCGTTCGATTTTGATAACTAAGAATCTGTTTATACATGTTGGATTGGATAAATTCACAATTAAATTCAATGACATTTAGTAATGGACGTTGGATTCATTAATTTTGTTTTAAATGTTATTAACCTTAAGTATAATTAACTAGGATATTAACAAATTATAAAAATTAAACTAACTTAAGACAGTTTTTGTATTTTATTTTTAATAAAAAATTATTTTAATTGTATTTTGAATGGCACAATTTATGTATACCTTTTTTGTACAGGTGCAATAGATGTATATTATACAAGTAGTCTCCCAAATTCGGGGCAATTGATGAACACCACCAGGAACAGGTGATCATTCCCCTTAAACCACCTTCAACCACTGTTCATATCATAAAGTCTTAATACCCACAATGAGTACTTAACTAATCATCTTACCGTCGGACATATTGGCTGACTGGAACAAACTAGCTGTGGAGCAGGTAAATGGTAATCCAAATGACTGGTTAGTGACCACTGGCCGTCGACGTCGGTATTCAAGTCAGCGGCAACGTTTAGGGGTGTCAATGAACTAAACCGCGTAATGCTTATATACACGACTACAAGAGTGAGTATGGCGCCTCGAGTTCGGCAATGAACAGCATGACCTGAGGATAATAACGATCAACGATGGAACACGTGTTATCACTGGTATGCTGTCAACATACACTACTGCCTACTTGATAGTTTGATACTTACAACTAGTAACTATATACTTATAACTTCACGAGTCACAACATTCTACTGTTGTCTGTGACATGCACATACTCTCACAGACCTTATCCTAATACTTTTTAAAAGATCAGTTGTTACTAATTGTTGCACCGTTATAAGTTATAACTATAGTAAACAAGTAACAGGTATTGTGTAAAACAGCACTACGGCCTACGGACGAAGGAAAAACATTTTGCAGTGATGTAGGCTGTTTTGGACGACAAGCATGCATATGTACAATAATTATTGTGGAGTTTAGTTTTAGACGTCTTCGGCGAATGATAAAGTCGGACATCTATTATCAGCATTCCTCTTAGTTAGGTGTATTCATTTCTAAATTTTACCACTGTAAAATTAAACGCTGCTGTCATGGTTTTAAAATGTATGAATCACGATGTAGGTAAAACCATGGCTAAATAACTTTTTATTTATTTAGTTATTTAGCCATGGGTGAGTCTATATCTGACGGCACTTTGGTTTGCGCGCCTTCCGCCAGGTAGCGCTAAAAAGGCCGATCAACAACCGGCTGCTATAGAGAAGGCCGTATTGTAATGCCGTTTTGCCTATTATCCGCGGTAGTTTTAAAATTTCAGACTTCAGTATTCAATATTCATTCAAATTTATAATAAATATAATCAAATATGCACTTTATAATATTATAATTTATAATACTATTTAATACTATTGACGTAAAAATAATAACTAAACTCTAAAGTGAAGAATAGAAGGATTCTCTATTCCTCTCTCGAGGTTGTTTGTAGCTTTTTATATATTTATTTTGTTTTTGTTATTATTATTTTTTTTTTTTTGTCTTTCTAGTTATATTTTTATTTATCCCTTTGTTATTAGCTTAATATGTGTCAATTATTATGTAATATTTTTTTTTCTTGTAAAAGAGCGTATGTCCGTTGATTATTAATAAATAAATAATTTAGACTACATATTCAAACATTGTATTTGTTACTCGTATTAAAAATAAAAAGTCTCTAAGAGATAAATTAGAATGTAAGAACCCTAGAGAACATTTTGATTTAAATGACATAATGCAAACATTGAATTTGTATTAAAAATCAGACTGCTCTTTATTATTGGTGTTTTTGTATAATTAATTGTATATTTAATTATTTTAGTATTAAGTTATATACCTACTTATATGTATTGTATAGTTTTATTTTGTCTTAAAAAAAATGTTACATAAAGATCAGTAAAATAATAAAAAAATTTGTGGACGCAGGCTTCCTCTCGGTGGTCAACGTGTTAAGTATTTCGTTAGAGGCATGTTACAGTACATAATTAAATGTAAAAAATATTATAATTTAAAACAAAACAATAACTATCGGGTAAGTGTTACTTGTGATGGATGGAACATGGCTGGTACATTCTTCCCTGCTGATTTTATTATTTTAGTGTTACTTAAGTAACCAGACTCGCATGCGGGAACAAAACATTTGTTGGGCATATTAATCAGCACAATATGAAAAATGTTTAAAAATAATAATAAGTTTTACTAGTTCTAGGTAGGTGTGGATGGTTATATTTCTACTATAGCCTATAGGTAGTGTGGTACTGTGGTACTATAGAATAATAAAATATAAATAAACAAGTTTATCAATATGTTAATAATATGTATATTATTCAAAACAAATATACTTAAATAGACAATATTGCTTATAAAATATTTTCAAATCGGCCTTCTTAGCTCTTCCTGGTGGACAATTCTGTAACTAAACTGCCGTAAAAATGGTACTCATTTATTTCTCATACGTATGATTGATAGTGATTACACCGTTTTACCTACATCGTGGTATGAATATTGAAATATAGAATAGCAATAATTATGGGCATCCAACTCATAAACTCATGATATATGTTTGTAAACTATTATAATCTATGTTCAGCGTTTACTCTAATTTTTTTCCTAATAGTCTAACACTCTAACCTATAGTGATTCACTGTGATTGAAATGAAATCATTTTTACTGATGTTTCATAAATATGAACAAAAAATCAAATCATTATACAATTTTTATATTTATTTAACATTTTAAAAGAAATAGTTTTATAATATGATTCACAATAGTTGTTGCAATTTTGGTTTTTTTAAAAATTCGTATAGGTAGGTACAACAAAAATATACTTTCTAAGAGCCTAGGCGCAGAGTACAATAACAAATTGAGTAAATAATAAAAATTTGAGCATTTCGAAGAGTAAAATGTATTAAATACGAATATAGTGTTTCGTTGTGCCTATTCAATTGTTTAATAAATTGAATATGTACATGTACATAGGAATTTGTTTAATGTATACAACATTTATCATCCCAGTCAATTTTTTAATTTTTTCAATTTTTGTTATTATTTACATATTTATAATTTTTTTAGAAATCGTTGATTTATGTTACCACAGTTACGTAAATACGTTATACGTATAATAGTCTGTTATTTACGAATAGCTGTAACAGTTAGCTGACAGCTCTCAGCTGACTAACACTAATCTGAATATCTGATCGAAAATACGAAACACTGTATAGTCTATGGGTGACCGCACACTGGTAAAGCAAAACTGCTATATAGAGACTAAAGTCGCTTTATTATGACTAATCAAAAATAAAACCTTTATATTTTAAGGAAAACACGCACACTGATAAAGCGTAGTCAAAACAAAACATTTTTGTCTTCAGTCATGAATAGAGTCCGGATTTGTATGCACTCAAAAAGACCAAAATAGTATGCATTTATGCATCAAAAAACTTCAAAATATGCACTTGATATGCTCTTATTTTTTTTAAAAATATGCAAAAATATGCTCTTATACCCAAAATACATGCATTTTAATATTTTTTTAAAAATTTCTTCCATAAATAATTCAACAAAATTAGATAAACTTCATTTTTTAATTATAGACATTAACTTTAAACATTTATTAAAGAACAGTAAATATTTAATAAAGAGCAATCCATGTTTTTATTAAAGTTGGAATAGTACTTCGACTTTTCGGCATTTTAAAATTTATAAATTGTAATGAAATGAAAATTTTAATTTATAAATTTACGGAACGCGAATTACGAAATGATATGTGGGCACTAGTGCACAATTTACCGGCGATAACATACGGAGAATAACATTTATTTCCCAAAAATACGTAATGAACTAATAATTTCAACGATGAAATTGAAACAAAATAATTGGCTTAATAAACTATTATACAAAATATGCATGAAAAAAATTTTAAACATGCAGTCATCTCTAAAATATGCATTTATATGCAAAATAAACTTTTACCTATTTATTATCTGTTGCACAAATCGTCCATATTTCTTACTCCCATCGAAATGCATACACTCATTACAAATATGTAAATGCATACAAATCCGGACTCTAGTCATGACTAATATTGTTTTATGGAAATAGAACCTGCGCTATTTTCATTAGTCATTGTCAAGCATTCACTGGATAATTATATCAAAATTATGCCAAATATTATTTATTTATGCTAAACTGTCTACAATATAAAGGTAATTATACATTATATATTATAATATATTATACATTATACACTATAACTACAAGTACTGAAATACGTAATTTTGAATTGAAAACATTTATTTTATTTTTTGTTTTTATTTTTAAGTACTAATAAAAAAATTTAAATATCTATAACATCTGTACAAACTAAATATTTTAACTATAATATATAAGCTCAAATATGTTTAAGCAACTTAAAAAACTTATTTGAAACATTATTTTACTTACTTTAATCTAGGATTTCCACATAAAGTTTTTCAAGCAGTGGAAATTCAAAAGATGATGTGTCACATCGAACTGCAGAATTCTTTAAAAAATAAAAACAAATTATAAAATATCAGATAGAATTTAAATTTAAAAATAAAAATGGGAAGGGGTGTATGGGCGCCCACAGGCATATGAGTTTTAAGAATCAAATTTAAAAAAATGTATAAAAAAATGCACATTAAAACAAATATTAAAGACTGTAGTCTACAATATCAGTTTTCCTAAGCCCATAGCTTTATTTACGATAATTAGAACATAAAACAATGAACTTGAGTACAATTATTGAAAAAAAATTTGAAGGGGATTATGGGCGCCCGCAGGCAAATGAGTTTTAAGAATCAAATTTAAAAAATGTATAAAAAAATATGATTAAGTATAAATTTAAAAATAAAAATGGGAAGGGGTGTACGGGCGCCCGCAGGCAAATGAGTTTTAAGAATCAAATTTAAAAAATGTACTTTAAAAACAAATATTAAAGACTGCAATCTACAATATCAGTTTTCTTAAGCTCATATAGCTTTATTTACGATAATTAGAACATAAAACAATGTACTTGAGTACAATTATTGAAAAAAAATTTGAAGGGGATTATGGGCGCCCGCAGGCAAATGAGTCTTATGAATCAAAATAAAAAAAATTATAATAAAATATGATGAAGTATAAATTTAAAAATAAAAATGGGAAGGGGGCATGGGTGCCCGCGGGCAAATGAATTTTAAGAATCAAATTTAATAAATGTATAAAAAAATTTACATCAAAAACAAATATTAAAGACTGCAGTCTACAATATCAGTCTTCCTAAACTCTTAGCTTTAATGTCAATAATTAGATAATGAACCAATGAATTTTTATGAGGTACTAACTTGCTATCAAATTTAAAAAAGTTTTTAAAAAGTTTAAATAGAGTTAAATAATAGAAAAAAAAATTGAAGGGAGGCATGGGCGCCCGCAGGCCAACGTGTTTTAAGATTCAAAATAAAAAAAATATTAAAAATTTAATATAATTGATATTTAAAAATAAAAACGGGAAGGGGAGTACGGGCGCCCGCAGGCAAATGAATTTTAAGAATTAAAAAAAAAATGTATGAAAAAATGTGCATTAAAAACAAATGTAGAAGACTGCTGTCTATAATATCTGCTGTATTTAAGTATACTAACCTAAACTCATAGCTTTATGCTATTTTATGCTTAATTATGAAAAAATGTGAAAAAATATGATCAGAGTTCTATTGACTTTACCTCAGTACAATAAAATAATGTGTTGATTGAATGAAAGTTATTATGGGTACATGAAATTAATGTTAAAGAGTTCTAAGGGCTCATTTACGTTAAAGCTATTTTTTACTTAAATAATTTAATGGTTGAATTAAAATAATATTGTGTTTCAAACAATAACTAGCATACATTTTTAATAAGTATACAACAATTTCAAATTTAGTAATATTTGTATTTTTGTTTTGGTCTTAATTAATAAGTTAGAAAAAATAGATTTTGTGCAATGTGGAAAGAAGTCAAAAGAAAACATTTCGGGAATTCTAAGTCAAAATTATTTTAATACACTAAACCTTATATTAAATTAAAACTAATAAATAATTTAATACTGATAACCTCACAATAACTCATCATGCCGTCAACTCTCATTATTTCTTAATTAAGATTTTGTTTTATTTTTTGATACATTAGAATTTTGAAATTAGTTTTTATAATTTTTTGTGATAGACAAATCACTTATTAGTGTTGACTGTATTTAAGTTATTATTAATTATAAGTACTGGTACAACGCTAGCCGACTGGCTTTAAAACTGTGGATACAAATTTAAAAATTATGATGCTTAATTAAGTTCTAATTTCTTTTGGTAATATTTAAATATTTTCTTTTATTATTATGCTTATACAATATCGAATACCTTGGTAGTTGGTAGGAAAAGATCATTGCAATGCACTCGACCAGGGATGATAGTATACTACCACTAGCCTACTATCATCACCACAGCTTCACCTCTCCATAGCCCTTAGGCGTACTAACCTCTTTATAACTTATTTTAACCTTCTGTCTTAACAGCATAGTCGCGCGAGTTGGACAGTGTGGGGGGTGCTAGTTTAATCACCCCCGTTTGGCGCGCGACTGACAGAGGGTTAAGTGGGACCCTTAGAATAAAAAGATCCTTATTTGGTTTTTTATTTTTGTGTCCGCTTATCAAGTTGAACTTTTTTTTTTAATATTACAACTTGAAACAACTTGAAGCATACAACATATGCGAAAGGCGATAAAGACTTTTATATGTGCATCAACTTGAAAGTATGATTAGATGTACATTTAAGAAGTAACTTGTTAGTATTAATATTTTATAAGCATGTGTTGGCCCCGTGTTACAAGTGCTCATCAATGTGAGCAGATCTCATTTAGCAATGAAAGTTTCAATATTAGAGTGATTATTTGGAATTAATTATAATTAATAATTATTATTTGGAATCAACAAAGATGAATGATAACTGCTTAACTAAAATTTGATATGTTTCACACTTGTAAGACGCATTTGAACAATTGGAGACCACACATTCAGATGAAGCGTCTTTCTGAAAGTAAAATTTTTTTATTAATTATTTAAGCTTCATATGTTTTGTAGTAAATTCTAGGAAGATGTCTAGATTTGAAGCAACTGAAAAACGTATTGAAATAATTTTATTTTGAAATTCTTTGAGCATTATCTGGATGATAAACTTTCTCCCCTTCCACTGCCAATAACTGGGTAAAATAATCGTAATTTTTAGCGATTCTATGAACCGTGCACTATATGGCTAACAGCATCTTTTGTAGGGGTCACGGTTGGATCCGATCATAACACGTGTGCATGTGGAGCTAGGATTCGTCACTAAACACCCAGGTGGTCACCCATCCGGATACTAGCTACGCCGGCCGATGATTGACACCCATAAGGGACTTCAGCCAATCACCACACCACACCAAGCCCCAACTGCATTCTTCTTATTTTGTACCAATTGTATATTACATATTATTTTGTATGCCAATTTGATTGTAAATAAACCGTTCACTATGGATAACAGCATCTTTTGTAGATGTCACGGTAGGGTTCGAGTAACACTTGTGTAAGTGGAGCTAGGATTCGTCACTAAACACCCAGGTGGTCACCCATCCGGATGCTAGCTACGCCGGCCGATGATTGACACCCATTAGGGACTTCAGCCAATCACCGCGCCACACCAAGCCCCAACTGCATTCTTTTTATTTTGTATGCCAATTTGATTGTAAATAAACCGTTCACTATGGATAACAGCATCTTTTGTAGATGTCACGGTAGGGTTCGAGTAACACTTGTGTAAGTGGAGCTAGGATTCGTCACTAAACATCCAGGTGGTCACCCATCCGGAAGCTAGCTACGCCAGCCGATGATTGATACCCATTAGGGACTTCAGCCAATCACCACGCCACACCAAGCCCCAACTGTATCCTTAATATTTTGTATTAGTTATTTATATTATTATATTTCCTATTGCAACGTGAGAAATTGGCTTACGAATACTGTTTCAACCACGCCACAGGAAATGACATACAGATACTTTAACATAAACTATTACACAGGTAAAAGAGTATCCGTAACTACATATATTATACACAATATAGGTTTATTTTATTTTTTTTATTTAGATAATAATTGCAATACGTATTTTACTAGAAATATTACTTTAATATAAGTTCACTTGATAATTTCATATAACTATTAAAAAAAATTATTGTAATCATTTAATACTATTATTGTCTTTCATTAATTTTGTGTATCAACTTTAGTAGGTCAAAAATCTAAAATACTCCCCATCCAACAACAAAAAGTAAATTTGCCAATACTTGACATACATTTAAATTACTAAATTCATACTTTACTAGAAAATTCGTCACCTCCTCACATAGTACTTCACTCCAATAATAAAGATTTGGATGAGTTAAATACTTAAATATTACAATATTAGTTGCTTCCAATCTTGTAACACTATGTTTATAGGGCCTAACCACAGTTTTTCTCTGATCTCAACAAATTACTAAAGGACTAGTAATTTCATTTCATTTCTTAGAGTAATGTATAAATAGAATGTTATCATTCATCTAAGTTAAACAATGTGCTGTGATTAATTTATTATTAGGTATCTAAAATCTTTTAACTTTTATTAAACATGTTACATGCTTATCGAATATATTTTGATATTATTTACTATGTATCATTATTTTTTATCTTTGACAAACGTTTTTTTAATGAAATAGCATTTCAATATACTAATTTTGTCTAATTTCTATTGAAAAGACAAATTTACAAAAATTATTACAAGGGTAAAAATTGCCTAATTATTATGAACGAAGTGTAACTAGGGTCATAAAAAAATTGTTGTTAAAGTTATCTTATATGGCGTGATAAATTTAATGTAAGACAATATCATTATTTCATTATTTTTTTTTATATTCTAAAGCAAAATATTTTTTGGAGTACTTATGGAGATTATAGTAATCAAATTTCGGACAAGTATAGGCAGGTTTTTTGGCAACAAGTTGCGTCAATCGTATCTGCGATAAGACCAGTAACACGAAGTTAAAAGTAATAATTAAAAATGATTTCTGTGTCGACGATTGCCTCACCGGTGCAGATTCATTGATGGAAGCAATTGAATTGCGTGACGAATTAATATCAATTATGCGAGGTGGGGGATTCGAATTATCAAAATGGACTACGGACCACACGGATTTATCTCCGAATCAAAACAAAGATGAATTAAAGACCGTACCAATGGATAGAGAAAGCGTGAAAACTCTAGGTTTATATTGGGAACCAAAAAGTGATTACTACATATACGTACGTCGTACAAGTACCGTAAGTAAAAACTGAAACAACAAAAAGACATATTCTTGCCGGCCTAGCAATACTTGAATTTTTTTTGAAATGTTTAAATTTAAATTAAAAAAAATTATGGTAAATTGAGTGTATCTTATACCTATACTATTGATTAAAAAAAATACAGTCAGTGGAATCAACATAAACAAATATCCGCCGAAATTGATAGCCGGTGGAATCAATAAATAAAAAAGCTTGGCGGAATCGATAGCCGGCGGAATCAATACAAACAAATATCGGGCGGAATGGATAGCCGGCGGAATTGATATTAAAACGGCGGAATCGATAAAACCCTGTTATTTGACCCATTCGTCTTAGCAGGTTCGGTAATATTGGTGGGTAAAATATTGTTACAAAGTTTATGGATTGAGAAAATCGGTTAGAACAGCCCAGTTCCACCACACATACAAGTACAGCGGGAGACATACAATAATTGTCTAAACGAGCTCAATTCATTTAGTATACCTCGTTAGCTGGGCTCCGACAAGAAAAAATTAATAGAGATTACACGGATTTGCTGATGTATCCACGAAAGCACACGGTGCATGTATATATGTTACGCGCAATGTGGAATACCGGGCAATGTAAACCACGAAATACGATTTTTTTTTAACCAAAGAGTATTATTTTTTATTACTATTACCTATTTATAGTATTGATTTTTTTTTTAAATAAAATATTAATATATTAAAATTAAAAAAAAAAAATTAAAAAATTAAATATAATTTATTTAAACAATTTTTTATTTTTATTTTAAAATCATTATTAATTTTATTCATTTATCATAATACAATAAATTATGAATTTGTTGAAACATTGTGTATAAACTTATTTTTGTTACTTATGGTACTGCCTATTTAAAAATCAAGTATAGAAAAGCAGACAGACTATGTAATTCTAAGTGTCATATGCTTCTAAAACTTGTTCAAATAAATAGGTAAAATTATAAAAATAAAATGATGATACTTGTTATTTTTTTTTTTTTGTTTTCCATCAAAATATTCGTATTATAGTACATGAATAAAATTAATAATGATTGTTTTAAAAAAAAAAAATTATACTATAAATAAGTAATTATAATAATTTATAATAATAATAAATAATAATAATAGTTGGTTAAAAAAAAATTCGTGGTTTACATTTCCCGGGCAGGACCACATTGACTGGGTAATGTACACATTGTCCGGTATTCCACATTGCCCGTAACATGATATATATGCACACAACAGACAAGGATGGAATCGTTAAATCGCAATTAGTAGGTGCTAATAACTTAAGTGTCGTATCGCGCCATTAAAGGTTATTTCAGTGCGTTACATGTTTCAAAGCACAGCCAAAAAATGTGTCGCTTGTAATAGGTAATCTGCCCACGCTCCGAGGTAGTTTATATATATTTTATTAATATTAATAGTAACAGTCTTACTACATTTTAAGTAAAAATACGTTAACTGGTTCAACTAAAGAAAATTGTTTGTTATTAGATGTGTTACCATTTGAGTCTGTTTATAAGAAAATAATAATTGTATATATAATTAAAAATTTTGAATCATATCTGGATATTAATAAGGTAATAGTTAAAAGAGAAAATAGAGCATTTGATGTTAAAATGGAATATCCTAAAAAAACGTTTCGTCAATAATTCATTGATTATATCTAGGTCCACAAATGTATTACTTAATGCGCCAAGAAATATAAAAAAAGGACATATTCATTACAGAAGGTAATCGTATATTCGATTACTACAGGAATGAAAAAAAAATTCATATTTGGTTATTTTCAATACTTTAATAAATTATAACGAAATATATTTTAACTTTGTAATTTAATATTAGTATAAGTATTCTAATTGTATATGTATTGATTACTAAATTCTTGTAAGTTTTTTTTTCTACTTATAATTATGTTATATAACTCTCTACCACCATCACAAGCAAGTGCTTAAAGGTGCTAGATAATTTTTGTTTTTCTTAAAATAAAAAAAATAAAAAATTGGATTGGTTTTGACGCTAGGGTAAAAGAGATCAAAAACCCATGGTTTGACATAGAAATACGTCTTTTCATATTTTTTTGTTCAACTTGATGACACTTTTGAGAGGATGTCTACGCACTATTTGTTGCTCTTTATGTCCCACACGCAACAAAGCAAATTTATGTTTAGCAGAACCAACCATTATTAAAGTAACAATATATGGTTGGTTCCGATACATTAATTGCTTTGTTGTGCGTGGGATACAGAGAGCAAACAAATAGTGCTCTGACATCCTCTACCAATCTTTTTATTCTATCCCATAAGTCAAGGTTTTCAACCTATTGCTAGGTAGTTTTTCAGCTGATTGCTTTAGTGTCCTTTGGAATTCATGAACCTTTCCTACGTATTCGATATTGTTAACCAAACTATTCTACCTCCACACTTCCTATTCTCCCTCCCTAAAAGTCTCACTCACTCTCCGCTCCCCCCATCACCCTTTCACCCTCAGTCTTTCTCCCTCCCATTTCTCTCTTTCTCTCTCTCTATTACCCCCTTTTTTTCCATCTCACTACCCCTCACTCTCTCTCACACACACACACACACACACAGTCTCTATAGTGCCTACAGGTCATCGTACCTGATAATCGGTGAAAATATTTAAATATTACAAAAAAAAATTTTAAACAAAAAGTAAAATAAATTTCATACCTGACCAATTTCCTAATTTTATTGATAGCCGGAATAGCGTTATACCAGTAGTTGCAGAACAATTAAATTGAAAAGTTGGGGGCAATACAAACTCTGATCATTTGACAATATTAAATAAATCTACTGAAAAATAAAAAGTACATACCACATGTTTTCTGCTATACAACCAAGTCTTTGAAACATTCACGTCAACACATTTCCCACTGCATAATATGACATTGTATTCAAAATTGGCAAATTTTCACAGACGAATACCATCTCTGAAAAAAAAGTAGCCTATAAAGTAAAATGTTCAACAAAATACATATGAGCTATTTGTTATTAGAAATTACAGATATTATATAGCTAAAATAATATATTTAAGTTTTAGCTTTTATCTTACCTATACTTGTTATTATGTGTTAATTTGTGTATTAACTATTTTATTCAAAAACGTATAAGTTTTATACCTTACGAAAGTCATGTTTCTTCACTAGGCACGGCAAGTTGTTATCTACTAGAACACTGCTACTGGTTCATTTTTATTTTAATAATAGTATAATACACAGGGACTAGTTACCATTACTGATTAGAAAGTGTGTTTATTTTATTTCAATATTTTATAAATATCGTTCAAATCAATTATTTTTATAATTAATTAATAAATAATATATTAATTCCTCAAATATTGTGTTTAAGAAAATAAATAATTATTGCAATAAATCAGAGTTAGATAATATGTTATGTGAGTACCTATATGTAAAAAATAATTTAGTATAATAATAACTGCAAGCCTGGGCTAGTTAATGAAAATTTTTAACTGAGTTAAGTTAAGTCGATATAAAACATTTCAAAAAGTTTTAAGTTAATAGTTCTCCTAATTTTATTTTTAATTCAGTTAAGTTAAAATTGATTTGGAAACTTACAACTAACTTATTATTTTTTTTATGTTCATAAATAGCCAGTTTTCGGGTTTTAAAAAAATAAAAGTGAATTTTGATGTAATACGTATCAACATCAATATACTAATTTTTACTATAACATTTATTATTTAATTTTTTATAAACAAACTACGCAACTTGGACTTGATTAAAAGTAACTCATTATTTAATAAATGTTTAGCAATAAAAATCAGTTAAGTTAAAAATGTTAAGGTATTGAAAATTATATTTAAAAAAAGCTGGTATGTGGAGGTCGCTCTGCTGCACATTAGGTTACAATTGGGTAACTCAAATGGACGGTGTTAAGTTTGAATTCAACGATAAAAAATCATTGTATACGAAAAAGGATTCTGAGCGAAGACGGTCTGTCAGTCTATAATATTACTTAATAATTTAGTATAATCGATGATATTATTGTGATTAAAGTAATTTATTTTACTAGTAAAATACAGTAAAATATAGTAAAATACGCAGTAGATTAAATTCATTAACAAAAAAGTACATTTAAAAAGTCATTGTGGGTATCAAATATAATAATATACTTTAAAAGTTTCAAGTACCCATGAATAATATTTTTAATTTACAACGAAATAACATCAATCATTATTCTTGGCAATTGAATCTTTAATTTAGTTCACATTTGAACATAAAACATCTGTGATAATATTTTTTTGATTTTTTAATAACAGAATAACCTACTTGCTTGGAACTTTGTTTTGAATTTTTAACCCTAACCTAAAAATTTGAATATTTCAAAAATTTTAAATTATAAAATTATTTGTACATTTTAAATGATGAGAATTTTGTTAAAATTTAAACTTTAAATGCTCATTACAAAAATCGTACCTATGTATTTTAAATATTTTTCAACTAACATTGTAAATATCTATCAGGAGAATTTTATTGAATTTTCAAGCTTTTTTGCCCAACAAATACAATTTTATGAACAATTAATATTTTATTAACATTTTAATAACCTCCTAAAAAAAAACTAAATAAACTAAAAAAATTTTTAATTCAAATTGTTTGTAAACAGCAAAATTGCATTAAGTATATGAATTGAAAATATAAACAAATGATGTGAATTTCAAATATCTGCAATTACTGGTTTTTTATTATAAAAAATAAGTAAAAATCACTACATAAGAAATGGAGTGAATATCCAATGTTGTCAAAATTTAAACATCAAATGCTTACAAAATTTTAATTCGACTTTCCGGTAGAATTTTTTTTATTGGTAAAGGCAGACAAACTTATAAGGAATCTTGTATTAAGTTTTAAAAACTTAAATATAAAATGAAACATTTTTATGAATTTCTAACTCAAAATATTATGCACATTTTCGTGACTTTTACTTAATTTGTCAAAATTCAAAGTTCAAACTCTTATAAGAATTTGTTGTCAAAATTGTATGGTTTATAGAAAACGCCGTTATAAATATTTAGTAAAAATTTCATGTAAATCTACGGTATTTTTTTTTTTTTATTTAAAGTTACATCAAAAACCAAAATCGATTTTGTCGAAAACCGGGTTTCCGTAAAAATTCACTTTTTTCCTTAATTTTTTTGTTTGTTTTTCCTGCCGCTCTTGAAAACTATTGAGAATTTTTTACTTTTGTCCCCTCGAAGTACCGATACTATTCAAATTTCTACCAGAAAAGATGCTTGTCTAAGAAAATCTAAGCCCTTTTATTCTCCCAAATTAACGTGATGACAGAAACAAAATAAATAAATTGTAAAATCAATGCATTCATCTCTCCGCTCGGAATCTGAAAGAAGTTAAAAAGTCAAAATTTACATAACTTAAATTTTTTAACTCGTATACACCCAGGTTTGAATAACTACAACATTTTTGAATATTTGAACGCCTGTGCCTATTTATTTCATTACTATTTAGTATTTATTATATTATGTAAAGAAACCTGTACTAGTATAAAAGTATATTTTTCATAATCACTAGTACGGGGTGATTACTTTTTAGGATAGTGAGTTTACAACTCTGTGAACATTATTGTTTTTTGGAAACAAATATAATATAATGAAATATTAATATATTATAATAGAACAATGAAATATATATAACACTAAATTAATAGTGTCCTGAAACAGCTAACTTTGAATTTAAAAAAATTATAGGTCATAAATTAAAATTGTGCCTTATGAGTAATCACTTATAACGGGTATTTCTAAATTAAACCGTATAATGAATGTCTATTTCAAATACTTAAAAATAGGTTATAATTATAAAATTACCCTACGATCAGGGAGCAGAAAAACGACGATGACGAGCGGCTTTTGTATATTATTTGATCTCTCGTATTTTATGCATTTGCTCTCAGAAATAAAATAATATGTGTGTAAATAGGGGTAGCATATTTTTCATGAAATTAAATTTTTATTTAAAAAATAAATTTAAACACCAAAAAAGTATGAAACTAAAATTAATTACTTTAAACATCGACGCTTTAGGGCTTTGCCAGAATTCCTGATATTGTGTGTGTGCACTGCGGAATAAATCAGATAAACGACTGAACTTAAGTCTGAAAATATTGAGATTTATTATGAAAAAAAAACTGTACGGATCGCTTTATGTTCCTTGATCATGTCTGCAGCTTTGCTAACTGAAATTTTAGATCGATTGCGTCTTTGCAACTACTTCGACAATCGCCACGGATTGTGTTATAATTTATACAACGTCAATATGATAAAACCATAGATGTATAGTATATTACAAAATTGTATATCAAGGAGGTCCGTGCTTGAGATTTAATCATTAAGATAATGAAATGAGGCACGACAATAACCAAAATAGTTTATAATTTTAAAATTTAAATTACAACAATATATAAAGTACCTATTATTTTAATAATTAATTAAGGTGGTGTTTAAATATTCGAAGCACAAGCATATTTATTTATGAGATATTAAATAAAAATCTTATTGTAAATAAATGTGATTACTACTTTTTAGATTTAACATAAAGGTATTCAGTGCCCAATGCATCACATTTACGGTACATCGACTATACCAACAATAATTTGTAAAATTCCAAGTTGAAATCTTTTCTCTGAATACGCACGAAATTAATAATTATTATTTGTTGTATTAATTTTGAGTGCATTGGTTAGGTATATTTTAAGCTATTTGAGAATATTTAAAATTTCCTTATTTAATTTCCGATACATATTCAATAACCAGCAGAGCGACTTTCCCAGCTTTATAAAATAATTTGATGTTTGATGTACGACGGCGTCACTTGGCTCGACCACAAGCAGACGGCATAGTAATATTTATATATTTCTCAACATTTATATAAACTAAAAATAAAAATTTTTGAATTTTGCGGGACATAAGAAAATGTACTGTACTACTGTAGTATGATTACTGACTAGTATGTACAACACTATTTATATCTAATTAATTGTATAAATATGTTAATATTCTGCGACCTGGATATGCCGTCGTCGTTTGTGCTGTAAGCGTATTTTTTTGTGTAGCGCGCTAGGGAACAAAAAATATGCCCCTACTTTACCCGGGTAGCAAATTGTCTGTGACAATAAATTTTGATTTTGAGACCAAAAAGTAAAATATGTAAGCCCCAAAAGAATAAGTAATCAAACTTACGTATGCTCTTCGTATATCGACTGTTCGGGGAATATATAGCTGCAAGGACATATCTGGAGTCCAGACGCCATATCGAGGAACTTCTTTCTTCATCTAAATCCGAAATGAAAAAATCGAGATTTTTTATAAAAATTACTTGAGTAGAATGAAATATGCGAGCAAATGTTTATTGTTGCCTTACACATTTCTCTTTTGTTCAATGAAATTATTAGAATTGTGAATCGTCTCATACGAGTGACGACGATCGGCTTTTGCCATAGATGATAGATATAATATAATATGTTGTTATCAGTTTTCGAGTTTTTGAATTCTTTGGATGACACATTGACACGATACATTTTTTATTTCAGATTCCGAAACATAATATTATTCGGAGTGTTTAAATCTAAACAATTCAGAACACGGAACTCTGCGTATAGGTCATTTAGATACACTACTGTCGCGAGTCCATTTTTTTGTCCGGCATCTCAGAATATTGTTTTTAGTCTTAACACTCTTAACGGTTAAACTATAACCTAATATAAAACTCTAGAAGTGTCGAGACATGAAAAAAATTCAAAATTAGGCTTTGAAATTTACAGAAGTAATAAAAAAATGGATACTTTAATCGTTAATATAATATTCTCTCTGGGCTCAGCATTAATATGTTATCAAATAATATTATTCTGTAATAGTATGCAGTATTTGCTAAAAAATTGTGTGATTATATTATACTACTACACTATAGTGTAATAAATAATTTAATATATACAGCTGTTTAGGTACCTAACTAAGGCTCTCACATAAAGGCAAGTGACTGGGGAAAAAACCTTATGACCAAGGATCGAGACTTATAGCATTTGCATACTTTTTTATTTATTGTAAAATGTAGCAGCGTACGAAATAAATTCATACCAAATCTAAAATTTGAATGTGCCTATTTTGCATAGTTCATACATTTTGCCGGAAATCGCTTATTTGTACGTTATTGTGCTTAATTTGCATATTTTGGAAAATTTTTCGAAATTTCAACTTCACAAATTTCACCCCATCTAAAAAGAAAATAGTAATGCAGGTTACTCGCAGTCTTATGTACCTATTTGCTATGTACAACTCACCCTTATAATTTTCGTGGTTTGAAAGTGTGCCATCCGCCGTTGAAAAACGACTGTGTTTCAACTGTGCTACGTCGAAAACTATACCAAGTCCAACAATAATTTTTAAATCATCATTCAGCAATCTCAATGATATGGAGTTTAGTTTGAAAGAATACAGTGAAGTAAAAAACTAAATGCACAGAACTAAACTGTTTGGGATTTTTAAATGTAACGAGAATTCTAGTAAATCATTTATTTATTGAAACAGATTAAATTACTGAATATCAAGAGTACTCATTAGCTGACTTGCAGTGTTGTCTGGCAATTGACAATAACAGGTATTGTATATAATTCTTTCAAAATAATATATTATTTAATTAATTGTTTTAAATAATTTTTAGATATTTATTATCCGGAGCAGTTTTTTATGGACATGATCATTATATAGCGTATGTAAGCCGTGTAAATAGATGGGAAGTGCACAAAGATTTGGCAAAAAAAATTAAAAGTACCCCTAATTCAACAAAAATAAAACCACATGTAATTTTATATGTGAAAGAGTAAAAAAAAGATATGTACATTGGTACAAAAAGTCAACTATAGCAATAAGAGATGTGTATTTTTTTAATTAAACAAAAAGACAAAAAGGTTATATTTTATTATTTTTAAATTTATATTAAGCGTTTGTTACAAGATAAATAAAAGTAATAAGAATCAATAATTAATTAAATCAATTTTTTTTTTTCAATTTTCCTTTTACCAATAATTCTATTATAGTGATATGACTCCAGGATCCGGCACCAAAATGAGAAAAAGTTCGCAAATGATTGAAAGAGTATGGTGGCGAAAAATGTTTTTGATGTATCGACCTGACGTTTTGTAATAAATGACGAGAACCATGAACCACGATTTCTAACTTTAATAATTCTTTTTTTCATTTATTAAAAATTAAAATGTATCAACATATTTCATGTTACAACAAGTTAGTTATTAAATAACGGTAACAATGACAATTTAATTTAAGATTATATATAAAATATAATATTTGAATTTTAAATTTTGTATTCGTGTTATTGATGTGGGGAATATGTGGTGTGTGTGTGTGTGTGTGTGTGTGTGTGTGTGTGTGTTATGGGGTAGGAGTTACAGGGAGTGTTATTTAATTAGGGATGTTAAAACAGCAAGAAGGGGGTTAAGTATAGATTTTAGTTCGTCGAGGAATTTGGTGATGATGTGTAGAGATTGATCGGGTGGTGATTTATTGGCTGCGATTTCGGCGTATGACGTTTTTTCTTTTGAGTTTGAGTTTGAACTGAGGGCTTCGTTTCCACTTCTTCGAAATGAAGGTGGTTTAGCAAGAGTTGGAACAGGTTGATTTTCTTTATTTATTTTTTTAACTTTAGGTTTGGTGTGGTTTAATATTTTTTTAAAGGATTGGCATCCTTTATAGTTTGCAGTATGGTTTCCACCGCAATTTGCACATTTTGCCGGGTTCTTCCCGTTGTTTTGTGCATTCTTCAGTAAAATGTTCTTATCCGCATTTCACGCAACGCAGATGGTGGTGACAGTAGTTACGTGTGTGTCCGTAAATTTGGCAGTGGTGACATTGAGGAGGACCGAGTTGTCTCTTTGGATATTCGAATTTGACGATTGAGTTTAATATTTTGTTGATATTAAGTATTTCACGATTGTTGGTATTACGAGCCAGGCTTATATTAAATAGAGATAGTGGAACTTTGTTCGCACGGTGTGGTATATTTGAAATACTGATTTCTTTGTGACCAAGGTCACTTAAGCAATTTATAATGTCCACGGTAGGAGTGGAGTAGTGATGGTGGCGTAGTACGACACGGGAAGGTTGGGATGAACGGGGGAGATAAGAGTGGTGCTCGTAATCGACTTCAACCAGATAAAATTTAATGGCCATCCAATTTTCATGTGTGTTCGACCGAACGGTAATGTTCGATCTATTAGATTTGCATTTGAAACCCCCTGGTCCCACTATGCTAGTTAAATATTTTTTGAGGATTATGAAATCGGTAACGTTTTTTAATACGATAGTTGGAAGTTTTATCTTACTCGGTTCTGGCGAGGTCTTGGTAGTTTGTGAGACTAGCTGAGATTCTGTTTGCACTAAAACATTGTCTTATTCCTTCGTTGCTAAAACTTGGAAACGATTTGGTGTCACGAAAAATTTACTTTTCTTCTCCTCGTGAATTGGGAAGTTTGTGGAGGTCGACGAGTGAATTCTCTTTGTAGAGTTTTCCATCGATTTCTTTCTCCGATCAGTATTTTTGTTTAGAATAACAATTGGTGAAACCGTAGCCATTAAACGTTTTTAATGCCTCATTAGTCATTACGGTAGGTAATTAAATGATAAGATACAATACGCGACGCATTACGAAACTGCGGCGCACTAGCTATCGCTTTGACTGTCTGACTAACTTTAATAATTAAAAATTAATAAAGTACATTTAAAATGAATACAATTTGAAGATCTGAAAAACATAATCTATTTATTAACAAAACAAAATAAAAATTGTTATTAATTAATGTGAGCTCTTATTTGACGACCATGAGCTTATAATATTCAATAACCCATGTTATGTTCCTACAAATATAGAGTAAAAAGAATTAATAAATACATTAAAAAAAATAAATTATTAATTTATGTTTATTGTAAATTGTAATATTACCATGTATTAAGACTATAAGGGTAAGAAACAATATTATTCTATATTAAACTTATATTAAATTGTAGCCCGATATATTCTGTAAAATAATTCTGTAAATAGTGTATTTCAATTGTGTATTACATAATATAATTTTAAATTGTACTATAAACTATACCTACGTAATTATAAATAAGTTAGCGGCTATTTGCAAAATGTTAGCAGCATATTTAAATTCGTAGCTCAAAAGGGGGTGTAGCGTGAAGTTGCCCCCCATCTTATATTTTTCATACCGTGTGGGTAATTTATTTGCAAATTCTGAAAACCAATTTGCAAATATTTGCAAATTATTTACAAAATTATAATATAACTTTCAAAAAAATTGGTCATGGTGGGGCGGCCAACTTCACGCACATGGGAGGCCATACTACAGCATAGGTCTTACGTGGTTGAGACGACAACAATTATCCGCCGCCCGGATGTGTATTCTTAACTACCCTACGTTATTTGTCTAACGCCTAAACGTACGAGACACCTACTCAGAAGATTCCATGTACATCAATTTGAGCATTTAAGCCTTTTGTATTCAGCAGCGAATGCTGCATTAAACATTGTTTACCCGATGAAATCCGTAGGATCTGGCCATTATTATTATTGCATATACATAGTTAACAAAATACATGTAAGTATCATGCTATTGAATGCAAATACATAGCATTTTCTGTTGTTGTAAAAAACTAAAATATTTGTGTCGCATAGATACACTATGCATAATAATATTATATAGTCCTGCATCAAATAAATAGTTAATTTTTTTAACATATATTTATGTGTAACCATACAATTAAGATATCGTTACATGAATATATTAGCAGTATACAATTTAACGTTACTCATTCAATTTAGAGTGAATTAATTATGAAATACAATATTATATCATAACACTGAGCATTACTGGTCATTTTAAAATATTGTATTTTATTTATTATTATGTATTTTTGAGTAAATATCGTATTTAAATCTAACTGCAGATTTGTGTTTAACTTGTTATACGTATATTTATAATGGACTTTTTATTTGAAACAAAAGCAGGGTATATCATAGACATTTGTTTGATCTATTTAATTATCTATTTATATGACCGTCGATGAACTTTTTTGTAACTATTTCACATTACATAGTTGCAGAATTATTTATACTGCATGAAACCCAGAAAAATTATGCTGATTTAAAATGTATGATATCTTAGTTATTTATTAACAAGATTATGAAATTAAAATGTACCAATATGTATTGATTTTTTTTTTTTTATTATTAGCTTTTAGTGTAACTATGATAGCTCAACAATTATTGAATATGTATTGATATTGTAGAAAAAAAAGAAGATTATTCATTTCTTTTCTTTTATTTATGTGAAGTGTGTTAATATGTATTTTAAAGTTTTGATTTATTGAGTATTGTAGGTTTAGGGGCAGGGGGGTGTGGGTGGCTCTGCCCTCCACAACTCTGTGATGCATTCACAGATTGAGCACCCTGCGTTTTAGAGGTCTAGTTGCGCCATTGCATATAGATAACTTAGAAGACGATAGTTTCGTTGAAGAACCTATAGGGTCAAAATTCGCAAGTCTAAAAGAATTATTTTTATACTACCTGCTATATTTTAAATTCTGAGTGGAGCGAAAAAATGAAAATGTAAAATAGTTGGACAAGTGGGTACCGCTCTGCTGTTCAGTAGTTGTCAAGCATGTCGTTGTAATGGATATGTTATAATTTAATTCAATGATAAATCATTGTATAAAATAAACGAATTTTTTTTTTTTAAAGCACATCATTGTAAAATCAATACATTATTTCGCTATGCTCCGCTCAGAATCTAATATCTAATTAATTAGAATTTGTTATTAACTTACCTCAATGCCACCAATAATTTCTCTTCTGGAGTGATACTTTTTCTGAAATTAGTATCAGTTTTTCGAATTTAATCGTTAAGTATTTCTAGAATATAATCAAACGCGTCGGTACTCATTCGTGTAAAATTCCTAAATTTACATTCGTAATTTTGAAGTTCATGAATAAAACATTTAACTGTATTATTTTCAGTTCGTTTCAAGTTCAAAGGATGAACCCAAAGATTTTTTTTCCTGTTCAATTTCTCTTAAAAGAAACCATAAAATAGGAATAGCAGCTTCCTCCTCGTCGGACGACATTTTGACGACTACTTGATATACTTTGATTTGGCTAACTATATTTTATCTAGTGAGAGACAACAATGATTTATTATGACTAAAGCAAAATGACTAAATATGACTTACATTTCTTCAGTCAATTTTGCTTTACCAGTGTGCGGTCACCATATGTCTATGAGTCATATTGGGAAAACATAAAAACAGACAAACACAATACAGTATTATGATAGGTAAGTATTATAATATAGCAATTTAATTTGTATGCTTTACAATTTCATACCTACTACCTTTTATTTTAAACTTTGAATTAGTCAAAATTATATAAATAATAATATTAATATAGATACAGCTGATTCAATAATTAGCATTTCATATTCGTTCCAATATATAACAATAATCTATAAAAATTCTTTTTCAAAATATAAAAGTACAAAATATACTTAAGTTCTAAAATAAAACACAAAAATATTTTATTTTCATAAGTAAATAAATGACTTTAATTTTATATTATATACATTTCAACAACATAAAAATTAATTTAAAAAAAAAAGCTGACTACCTATTACATTAATAAAAAAATAAATCATTCCTTGTATATATAGAAGCACATTCTTGATCAGGAGTTATCTTTCAATGGAAACAATATAAATGAATACCGAATTAAAGTAATCACATTATTATAATTTGACTTGACTCTTCCCGAAATTTAAAAGCACAATCAGCTTGCAGCTTCACAGTACATAAAACAACTAAATATTTGTTGCTTTAAAATGTTGAAATTTAGAATAAATCCTGAAAATACTGAATATCTACCTTAAAATAAAATGGAAACGTTAAACGTTTAAAAAAATATTTCTTACGAATTATTAATTAAGACACAACTTAATCATAAATTATTTCAATACATACTACACAAAAGTATATTATTATAGATAAAAATTGGTACGCGAAACAATACATAAAATTATATTTGTAAACTATAAATAATATAATATTAATTTTAATCCTTATCTTAAAAACAATGTTTGTATACTTAATGTGTGTTACATACTTTATAATATACCTATATCGTTTAATATTATATTGCACTCGAATACTTAACAATGATTGCATCGAATCAAAATAATATACGTTGTCGCCTATTTACTATACCACCGTGTACTGTCCAAAAATAATATTTTAACATCTAATGTCTTACAATATTATAGATAATATTTATATTATGTATGATAAATATATATTTAACAGTCACAGATTAGGGCATTTTTCATATACATTATTTTATTTAAATAATCATCGAAGTACAATTTGATTTGGATTCATTTTAAATGCAATATTAATCTAATAAAAAATTATTCAATTAATTTTAAAATACAATCAGTTATTCTAATAAAAAAACCAATCATTTTTCGAATTATTTTTTATTTAAATAAATGTTCATTCGAATAATTATTTAGGTAAAAATATGTCCAACTTTAGCTGTTTGCAGAGCAAACTACATTAACTCGTAAACGCGTGCAAGCGTTTACGTAAGTTCGGAGAAGCAAATATAAGATATCTTCTAAAAAATAAAATAATGATAATAATAAATAATAATAAAGATGATGAATGGATTATAATGAAGCATCAATACCTTGTCGTTACACTTTAGTGGCTCACACGGAGGAGTACAAGGATGTATGTCTACACCCATATCGAAATGAGTGAAGGGTGACTTAAAATGTATTGATTGGTGGCTTATTTCTTTATGAGGCGGCCTATACAATTTTCTGGTAAACTCAATCTAGTAAACTGAATGTACAACATATTATTCTGTTATTAGGACTACCCTAATTTAACTATAAGCTTTATGATTATTATAATGATATTGAATCTGTATAAGATAAAATAGGTCTGCCTAATAAAACTTTATGTTTAAAGCATAAAGATACCAAAAAACTAATTTACACTTGATAGTTATTAAAACAAACATAGAAAAGTGTTATAGGTTTATTTGCTTACTTTTTTTACAGAATTTTATAAATCCCATTAAGGTGAAAACCCGTGTTACAGAAAATCGGGTTTCTTGCGTTGCAGTAATGCAATATAAAGTATTATAGTAGGTAAACAGTAAGTAAATATAGTAGCAGTAAATCGCTTTTATATATCTAATAATGTATGCTTTTCGGTTTAAGTCTTGTTGAGCATACCTATTTTTTTTTTAACATTCATTAGAAAATATACGATCTGTATGATAGTTACAATAAGCATATGAGCTGAAAAAAAAAAATAATGCAGTTGAAGATGAAACGTGAAGGGAGTAGCTACCCAGCAGTAACGCTCGACGTGTGAGCAGACCTAATTAATTTTTATTTGTCTTGTAGATTACAACACTGTCTTAATAAAACAATATAACGGAGCATGTAAAACGAAAAATATAAAATATAAGTCGAGATGACCTGAAGTACCCAAATTTATTATAATGTTATATTATACGAATGTTATTATTGATATGAATCAAATTTGATTGAAGCATTTTTTTTTTAAAAATAAATTGATCGTTACAAGTAGGCAGTGAAAAGGTCTCTAAAATGTCGACCCTCCCACCACGCCATACGGAAACGAATGTGCCGCGCAACTTTAACGCGGCGCGCGTCGTCACGGATAGTAGCCCAACGAGTTTTCAATTCCCGATTTGAAAAAAGTTGACAGGACGTCGTCGCCGCTGCCATCGTGGACGGAATGTCGTCTGGAGGTCGGCTTCATCTGCTGCGGCAGTGCAGGCCGTCGCGCGTGGCCGTTATACTGCACCCGACAGCCTGCCATGTGCACTGCTTCGGAGCTATACGACCGCCTACCCGCCGCGACAGACGCGGCAGCCAGTGGCCCATCCGAACGGCGGTGACTTTGCCTGCCACCGCCGCAGCCGCGTGTCTTCCGTAGCCCCGCAGCGGCATCGGCGGGAGCCGCGAATAATGCGTAATCGATTGCGCGAAAGTTGTCCGAACCGCTTGAACCGGAACGGCGGTGGTGGTGCTTGGCACCGCGCGGTGGTTGTGGTCGGCGTTGGTGCACCGCGGATGACGACGAGTACACGGTGGCCGCGGATAAGGACGACGACGGTGACGACGACGAACCTGCCGCTGTGGTCGAATTAACACCAGCGGTGGCGGTGGCGGTGCTCAAACAGGCCCGGTGCGTCATCTGCAGGTACTCGATGCTCTTGGACGGTTCGATGCCGCACCTGCCACCACCTGTAGCCGCCGGTGAAGATTCGCCACCCATACCGGAGCCGCTGTCGTGTCGTTTCTGCAGCAGCATGAGCAGCTCATTCTTTTTCCATGCGGTGCCCGGCGAGTCAGCCCTCGACACGCTCGACTCGGACGCCGCGAACCCGCGGCTCTTGAGCTCATCGAATATGTTGCGCGGGCGCCGCGGCCGGCCGCAGTAACACTTGTCGCTGTCTGCGCAGCTGTCAGAGTCGCAACTACATGACACCAGTGACGTGGTAGGTTCCGCCGCGCCGTCGCCGCAGCAACTGCACCCGTCATCGTCAGCCACACCACCCGCACTACACTCAGAACAGCTAAAGTAACCACTGGATGCCCGGTGCAGGCAACCGGCCTCGGACGCCGTAGCTGTTCCTCGACCGCCGCCTCCGCCACGCTTTTTGGACGTCTTTTTGTAGAGCTGTGGCAATTGCTTCAACAGTTGTTGTTGGAGCTGTTGATGTTGCCGTTGCCTCATCGCTGCGGCCGCAAAAAAGTCACTGTCGTCGGAAGTGCTGCAGATGGGTGACGACGACGTGGCAGACGGCCGGCGACCTTTGCTCGCTGACATGACTGCTGACCGTTTGACCGCAGCAACCCGCCGTTGAAACTTACGTTCCGGTTTTCGGTCCGCTGGCCGGACATCTGTGGACGACCCTGCTATTGCCAAACACGAACATCGACGTCGCCTTTGTTGTTGTTGTTGTTGCTGTTGTTGTTGATGTTGCTGCAGTAATTGTTGTTTCCGGGACGCTCTGTTCCGGTTGCGCTTGCAAAAATCCGGCAACAGCACAGCGCCGATTCGTGACTTGGCCGCCCTCAAGCTGAACGCATCGCGCAGCTTGTCATTGAAACGGCGCCCGCGGCCGGCCGCCTGCGTAGCGACCGCTGGGCGCCGGTTGTTCCGCTTACGTTTCTGTTCCGTCATTATCGCCTTGGTACGCTGGTATAGCTCGTCTTTGGTAAGCGTTAAAGCCAATTTCATTAGAAACTCCTTGTAAATGGGCTTCAGATCGTTGTAAGACATCCCCTCCACGTTGATGATGGCATTTAATATGTCGTCCATGTTATTCAGGCCCTCTTGAGCGCGCAACTCGTTGAACATGTCAGAGAAACCTATGACGCCGCTACCATTGCTCCGGCGGCGGTGCCTGTCTGCCGCGGCCGTCTCAATGCCGCAACCAGCCACCCGCCTCGAATACTTAGTGGACGCCAACCCGTTAGAGTTCAGAAAACTTCTGCTCCTGGGTATTGCTACTTTGGTGAGTATGTCGCCGCCACCGTCCAAACGTTGCTGCCTAGTGCTGCGGGATTGTATATCAGCCTCCGCCGGGCCCGCAGCGCTGCTACTGTTACACACACCCCGCTGGAGCGACGACGGCTGTTTGACGGTTAATCGGAACGTTTTAGCTCCGCTGCACACGTCACCGCCGCTGCCGTCGTCTGCCCGTACATCAGACGTCATCTCCGACAGAACGCTTTCGCCGTCGTCGCCGGCGGACGTCACAGCGCTGACGGATGATGTGGACTTTTTGTTTCTGCGTGGCGGACGAGGCGGTGGTAGGGCAGGTGCCTCCTCACTCACTCCACCACCTGTGACGCTCGAACCGGCCGTGCTGCTCATGCTCGTAAACCCATTCCGCTGTCGGATGACCCGCTTGGCCGAGGGCGCGGTCCGTCGACCACCCCCCTCGCCGGCCGTCGGCGCATCTACATCTACCGCCTCCGCGGCAGAAGACATGGCCGTTACGAGGGCCCCGTATAGGTTGGCCGCCATGAGCAACGCGTCGTTTTCTGTCTCGCATGCAAACCCGTGACATTCTAGCCGCTTGCCGGCCGCTCGCGTAACCACCGCGAAGACAGGCGAGTGGTCGCCGGCCGCATCCAGCCGGGCCCTATCACCGGCGTCCATGTCCCGGAACAGTGGCGCCTTGTCCGATCCATCTGGATCGGCGATCAGTGGCAGGAAAGCGTACTCGTAACCGACAACGGCGGTGGCGGCTTCTCCGACGATTCTCCGTTGTGGCGTCGGCGACCGGCGGCGGCACACGTATTTCAGGGCCGCCCACACGGCGATTGACGGGAATGCGTTGGTCCGCTGTTCTGTTTCACCCACCCCGTTCCTGTAACGGATGGTAAGACCGGCTGCCGAAATCTCCAAGAGCCCGGAAAAGTCACGCCGCTCGTCGGTCCGGGCCTCATCGTAGTTGTCGTTGCGGTAATAACCGCAGTGAGGGATCCCACCGCCGCGGTAATGGTGTTGGTTTTCCCGGTAACCGAAGTACATATCTCGGACTGGCTTTTGAAGGCCCTCCAACGAGGATATCTTGCCCGATAGCCCCGCGCATCCTATATAGTGTACGTGGAATTTGTTGCTACTTGTTTCTGCCCCCACCGCTGAAGAGTCCATTGACACGTCTGTGTCGAGTTCCGAAGAACTGATTTCCGCAAACATCTTTTCGATTTTCTCCTGTACCGTATTCTTGTTGTTGTTATTATTGCCGTTATTGTTTCTATCATTGGTGCCGGCGGTATAACCATAATCGAAATAGCCTCCGCCTGCATCGCCGTCGTAGTGATTTGTGTCGTCGACCAACGATTTGGTCTGACGACCGGCACGGTAGCCAGACGTCCGCTTTGTATCGCCCGCAACGGAAGCGGTCGTCTTGAACATGCTGTCTATTCGTTTCTTTGACGCTATCGAACTGGTGTCGTCACTGAGCAGTGCATCGGACACCGCCGCCACCGACGCCGAAAAATCTCCTTCCGCTCCACGCAACCGAAAACTTTCCATTTCGGTTTTGATGCTCTCGTAAAAATGATGGCCACCACCGGCGTTTTGCGGGTAGTTATCCATCGTGTAACTACCGTATTCCTCACACGGGCGCAACACCATGTTGTCTCTACTGTCTCGCGAATTTCCTCCTCCTCGCTGCAGTCGATATTTCGATGGCGTCAGCTCCAATTTCAAATTTCACCTGTGAAACCAATAAGATTCCAATCTATATTATCCAGTCAATATTATTATTATGGTTAAATTATCATAATTCACATAGGTATTTATAAATGAAGGCACTCAAGATAGTGGTGAGTATGGTGGTCGAGAGAGAAGAGGAAGAGGAAGACCGAAGAAGAGAGACGAATAGGCAGAATAGTGAAAATGAAATAATATGAAAATAGCTGATGCAAGAAAATTATGAAACTGCTATGAGAGGTATGGAACAAGACATATGTGGCAGTATAGTTGGGAGAGACAGAGCAAGGAACACAAAATTGAAAATATATACAAAATGTAATTTATGTAAAATAAACCATGGTGATATATAGTAGTAGATGTGTGTTTCACTATAGCTGTTATCAAAGTATTCTCAAGACTATAGCCAGAGGGGCTAGGATTTAGACCCCCGAAATGAACAAATTACATTTGAAATTTTAAAAACTGCTAGTCAAAAAATATATTTACACTCTAAACCACCCTTGTTTCTTTTGCAGGTCTAGGCTGTTCTTGTGTTATTGTTTAATACACCAAAATGTATAATGTTTTCACTATCGGTCTCACGCGTTTAATAAAGAAACAGAGGTAATCCACGATTATGGCTCTAAGGGCTCAGTTTAGTAGGCTAGTTTGGCTTAGTTTGTATTGAAATGAAATCGAACACGATAAAATATGGTTACACTTAAACCTAATAATATGTGTAACTGCAGGTAATATTAATTATTATTTATCAATTATTAATAAACCTATCATAATATAATAATTTATAATATATATATAACATGGCTATTATAAATTATTTATTGCTATTATTATTTTATCGTTGAGTCACAATTTCTTCATCGTAGTAAATACTTATGCATTTTATTTATATATTGCTTATGTATGGTGTTGAAAGGTTATAAACTTATAAATTTAATATTTTAGTACAAGTTAGAAGTTAGAAGTTGGAAATAACTTTTTACTTTAGTCGTGCATACCTGCAATAGTGTATCCAATAATATACCTATAACCTATTACCTATACATTTATAATCAACAATAAATTTTATATTACTTCCGCGATTCCGCATAAATATATATTAAATATTTATATGCATTATATGGATTTTATTATATATTTTAACTTTTATGTCCTTTGTGTATAGGTCATCGACATCTTTGTATGGCAAGCCAATAACTATTAAGACATGAAAAAAATAAGGGTGTTAAAATACACCTTCTTGGCGACCTGGCTACCCCCTTCCAAGCTGTAATCATTTCTAAAAAAACGTTTATTTTTAAAAACCAAATAAAAAAAAAATTTTAATATCGAAAGTTTTCTAAAAATTATGACGTAGCCCCCTCCCCCCAGCCATATCTCTGAAGCCGCTCCTGTCCCAAATGATAGGTAAGTACATCAGGAGTATTATATAAGTACATTTTAGTGTGTGATATAGTACCTATTTATAATGCCGATCAGTATATTATACATATAAGATTTAGGTAGGTATACCTAAGAAAGTATTCCGTATTTTAACATTTTTATTACAAATTCTTTAGATTTCCGTTATATAGTATATTGCTATTGGCTATTGGTGTATTACTCGCACCAAAATAGCACAGTGCAATAATTGATATTGAAAAGTGAAAGGACAATACACATCGTTCAAAAACAATAAATATAAAACGTTATTATTATTGAGTGTAATTAAAACAATAAAAAACTTGTTGATGTCCATTGAAAAGTAATTTAATTTATTCAGCAGGTATTTATTATAGTACAAAAAACTTTATTCCTGTGAATTCTATATAAGTACCTTTCAATCAATAAAATATAGGTTATAGTTACTAATTGCCACTTGTAACGATATAATAGTATTAGTATATAACTTGTCTTTATAGATATTTAATTATCCTATAATAGCTTTTACAAAAAAAGTGCAGGTAATAATTTATACTATGCCGTTCGTGAAATTTTATATTCCTCCATGAACGTATTGAATTACGTAGGTACAGCATCACGACATACCTAATTAGCAATTAATGTTAATAATGAAGACTATAAATCAAAATAATATTATAATGTAATGAGACGGCTAATTTCATCATAAGTTTAAAAAATATATAGGTATGTATAGACGTATAGTGTATACTTATTTTAATATTGATCTAAGCTTGTCGACGGTTTCAAATTCTGCAGTCGACTCGATTTCTTGATTTCTATACTGTGTAGGTATTAGGTATGTTACGGATCGTGGATACACAACAGCTTTGTTATAACATTTCCGCATAGTTTTAAGCATTTAATTGAGTAAAATAAGCTTCAATATTACATGATTGTTGATTATATATTGATCTTCAATTTTAAGCAGTAGGTACTATAATATAGTAAATACGGCAAATTAGTTATAGTAATAGTACTCATATATAGGTACTTAACAGTTAGAATTTTTTTAAAGTGTAAATACTAAATTTAAAAATTGTACGAATTTAATGTAAATGAAAATGATATAATGTCATATAAAATGACACCTATTCAAAATTGAATGTAATATTGGTGAACCTCTAATATATAAAAATGCTTGTATTTTGTAGCTACATATTTTTTTTTCTACATAATTATAATTATTATTTATTAAATAACTAGAGCTCTCTATTATTTTAAAATGTTTTGTATATTATATAATCCATATATTTAAATTACAGATATGAAATTTTAAGATGTAAAGATGGATCGGTGTGGACCGATAGATGTCTTGACCCCCAGGGGGTTGATTAGCAAACCGAGCAGAGGCAGACAGAGACCCAAAGTTTACTATAAGAAAATTAAAAATCAAATAGTACAACGTATTTGGCTATTGAGTATATTAAATATGAATGTGTCGAATATTATATGATATAATAATATTTTGACTATCTTATGAATTATAGTGTACCTAAATAGGAAATAGCTGTCTATGAGTTACACAAATAATAATATAGTGAATACTGCTGGACAGGGAACATTGATCTATTTTGTTATAATTATTACATAAAGAAACGTTGACACGAGTCTGCGCTTTGATTTTAGAAAAAACCATTTCGAACGCATCATGCATTCTATTGAATTAGCCGATTCGTTTGATTATTGTGCGCTCGTCGGCCATTATTTTAAGACCATGAAATCAATTTGCCGTCAAAATAAAACCAGGCCTTGATGGCTTCAAATGATATTTGAACGCATCTCGCCAAAAAAATACGTATGGAAAAAACGCGTTAATAGAAAAAAAACATCACTGTCAAGCATATAATATTTTTGGATATAAATGTATATACCTATAGGCTATAATGTATTAATTAATGTGCATACAAATGATTACATTACATTATAACGAATAGCTGTCCCAAACAGTTATTATAGTTCGAAAGCTCGAAACCATTCCCGGAAGGCTCGTGATTTGAAGCTATAGTGTTATTTTCGGTATTTTTTCTTTTTTTAATTGAGCGCATTACATTGTACCTGCGCGTTATAAAAAGATGCGTATAGACTATGTAGATATTATGTGTAACATCGACATTTTAATAGCTATTAAAATTGTTCAAGTTAATTTCTAGAACACAGTAACTGGTTAACAATAATCTGTGTAAACCATACGTCGACTGTCCTATTCTAAAATTTAAATAGGCAGTTGCCAGTTTTACACGGGCAATTAGGATTTGAAGGTATCTATGCGTGTAATACGCGTACTTAAAATTAATGCTTGATTGATAGGATAATAACACAAACGTAATATTATTATTTGAATAATCCCGGTCCCCGTGGCGTTTCTCTGTATAATATAATACAATTTAACCTATACGATAATATTATTCTCGCTGATCCCTTCCTTTTTCAATAATAATTGCAGTTTCTACAATATTATATTCATGTTCAAATACTAATTATTATCTACTCCAATTTCGCTTTTGACCAAGTATACTATATATTTTACAAAAAAAAGGATTATAATTTATAATAATAATATAACAGCCATAAGTACTATGTAGAAAATTCAAAATATTAAAAACATGTTATAACATAATACACACCTTCCCGCGGCATGGCTGCATACCTATATGCCGAAGACAAGTTTTTAAATACCTACTGACCATTTACCAAATTAATTATTATAATTTCTCAGACTAATAGAAATATTTTTTTTAACTTAGAATTATATTAATATGTTTATATTATCATACCTATACCTATTATTCACATTATAATTTCTATTTTCTATACAATATATTTAAATTTGTCTGCTATAAGACCCACATAATTTATTCCTAGACAATTATTATATAATATACTGTGGTTTTGAATAAAATACAACCGTAGAAGACCCCGAGGTGAAGTTTCGAAGAAATTAAAAAATTTTAATAAGCATGCCTGCTCCGAACACAAAATTTGACGAAGTTGTCACCAAGGCGCTAACCCATATTCTATAGTAAGTTTTAAACTGCACCATAGACCGCATGGCCCATATTATTATTTATTACGTTATTACATAATCGTGAGGTGGTCATTGCAGTTTTATTGCAAAAGTAAACGATCATTCTTCGCACGTGGGCAGGTCGTTGAAATAACGGGTCATAATTATTAATTTGAAAGCGGTTACTGCGATGATTATCAGCTGTAAAGAAGCTTAGATGTTGTACCTTTATAATTATTTTATTTGGTACCTGTTGAATTTATAATTACATAGTATAGTTTTAAATATTACGTAACACATACAACAGTTATTACTGTTGTCATGGAGATAGAGATAATAGTTATGATTTAATATAAAATTAAAGATTAAAAATTATTATTAACTGTTTAATAAGGGATAATATAGTATTTTTTTCAACCAAAAAATAAACACTAAGTTAAACGAAATTAAACGAAATTTACACCACATACATACCTACGATTGTCTATAGTTTAATAAAAGGTGTTTTACTTAAACAGTAAAATTACCTACTAAATTTATATTGTTTCTATAATGATACTACTTATATTCTGCCCTGGCACAAAGGCAAAAGCAATAATATTCTTAATATAAAATTTTTGGGAAAATGAAGTCCTCTGTTTTGGCTATTTTCTAAATTAATTATATTTGGTTACTAAAATACATAGAAATTACTCCAAAAATTCCGAAAAGCTGTTTATTTTGGGATGAATAAATAATTTTGACATTGTTCTTATAAGAAAGAAGTTACCTATAGGTATTGCTTTTCACTCTACCATTACCCACATAATATTATACTAATTACTATATTTAGGGAAAAGTTATGAAATGCAGTATCATCATCAATATAATTTAGCATTTCTAATAGAAAATTCAGCTAACTACAGTGTTATGTGTAAGCGTTGTATATTAGGGCATATTTTTATAATAAGATATATACATATATATATATATACACTGACGTAGGTATACCTACGTGACTACGGGAATGGACGCTCGGGCGGAAATCTGCTGATCCGCAGCAATTCCCACCCTGGCGGTTTAAACAGAAAGGCCTCTATATGTCGTGGCCGGTAGGATAGTCGCTAAGAAAGACACAATCAGGCAGAACTTATTTTGGTTATAGGTATAAAAAATGCATGTAATAAGTGATAAGCAGTACTTAATAAGTTATAGCAATTTGCAGCTTAAGTAGTAAATAAACGCATCATTTAACCATTTAAATATCATATTTGCTTATAATTCTTAACACGTCCTAATCTCTTAACCAAGGAAAATTACCTTATGGTACACATCAACAGTAACGAAATAAATAAAAATATATTTATGAATCATTAATAAATAATAACTTAGATATTGTTTTTTGAAGAGTCGCTTTATGACAACGCAATTATTATCTATATCAGTACCCAAATACTGTGTGATATATAACAACTATTCTAGAAGAAAATGTCTGTGGATATACCCCTTCTCAAACTCTAATAAATGTAAAGTGGACTGATTTTCAACAGAACTATTTCGGTTAGTTTATATTAGGTTGTTTTGACTACATATAAAATACAGGTCTAAAATTATGTCCATTGGAATTTATCCAATAGTAATAACTTTTTTATTTTCTGTAACTAATATAGCAACAATAAATAAATTTTAAAAAATATAGTTTTTTGTGAGCCAACTATAGGTATTCAGCATTTATGTGTTGAATTGTAAAAACTAAAAAGTAAGTAATACTTGTTAGTATGTTTTAAGATAGTTTTTACTGTTAAACCTCGGAAGGTTTATTATTTTAAAAACATTATAATATAGAGTGGACTAAGAGTGGCTCCGATCTACGGCTAAATATATTATGATGATGATCAAATCATAAAAGACAACAGTTGATTATATTGCATGACCTTAAACAGCATTCACACTTTATATATTTACTACTTTTATTGAGATTTGTAGTATTTGTATGTATAAAATAACTCACTTTTAAGTAGAGCACAGTATGTATAATAAAGTTGATAGCTTTATAACTTATAATAATAAATAATAATTATCAGCTCATCCGTATACAACAACTGTTGACCGAGCAGTTTTGAGTTCAGAGACAGCATTCGAATACCTATACTACACACAACGTGTTAGATCTTCTATGGTCGTATTTTCAAATGACAAGTAACCAAAAGGTTAAACGTTCGAACAGTAATCTGCTTAAAAAATCATGTACAGGAAATATAAGTAGGTAATAAATATAAGTAATATAAGGTATTAGTTTATTTTAAACTTAAAGTGGTCTTAAAAATTTTCTAACTACCTGATTATTATCGATTGTCAAAAAAAATAAAGATAGGTAATAGATAGTGATTCTCTTCTGCAGGTACACAATGACATTTATAAAATATTTGGATTAATTTTAAAGTATTTACTTCACGAAGTACGATAATAAATTCACGCTGCTCTACGGTATGCAGTATACAGTTAATAACAACAATATATTATGATAAATTATACCTAATAAATAATAATTAAAAATATAATATATGCGATGTTTTGGTAAAAACAAGTTCAATGTACCTACCTATTACTAATTTAAAATAAATTACTTATATTAATTTAAATAAATTATGATATATTGAAATATCTTTAGGAAGGGTCTGACGAATCGTATTTTGCATGCAACGACAGATCATCGAATTAAAATTTAACACATTCAGCAGTGATGACTTACTTAATACCGAGGTACTTACAATCCAAACCAAAGCTACTATTTTCTGGTTTTTTAATATTTGAATTTTGGGTGTGACCTATTGAATGACTATTTATGTTGTGTATCTGGAATGCCGTAATTTAACAGAATGATCCAAATGTGTAATTAATTCCTGGACGTGATTTAAGCGTGATTCATCTGCATCACATAGATGCTCTTTATATTTTACAGATTTGTTATTGACATTTATGATTTATAGACTATTTTGATTTTCTGACACTAATATAACATTTAATTATTGTCTTACACATCTTTAATAATAAAAGTGATAATTTTTTAAAATTTAAATTCATCTTAGCTATAAAGATATTTATATTAAACTTTTTAAGTACCTAAGTACCTTTAAGGTAGGTACTTTATTATTATTAACACTATCTTTTAAATTATCTTCTGAATTTCCCTTTATAATTTATTTGCTTAAAATATTAACAATATATTTAAATTATGTATATAATTACTTTTTTTCATTTGTTTAAAAAAAATATATATACATTTTTTAAATTTAAAAATAAACAATTCAAAAAAGCTCACTCTGCGAGAGTATTAAATTACCGGTTTTTAAACATTTTTGAATACAATGCAATTAATTGTAATTCCATATACCTACAATTTATGCACAGTAACTACAGTCTACGGACAATAAACAAATACCTTAATGTCGTAATAATAGTAATTATATGTACTGGTAACTAACGAATAAACACAACGGGAATATAAGGTATTCTCAATGTTTAGAAACCTAAAAGTATGGAATGACACTAAGGATCTTACTGAATCTATTGACGAAGATGTTATAAAAATCGGTCAAACACTGTGGATTTGCATAAGAGTCATCCATTTTATTCCTTATCTTATCGAATTTATAAAATATATATAACTATAAAAATATATAGGTTCTATCATGGTAGAAATAATTTCTATCATGGGTTCTATATAATTACCATAGTAAATATAGCAGATAATAGATATATTTATTGATTATAGCGTTGTCTGTGACAAATTAAATAATGACAATAGATTTACCCTGTTTTAAACCCCGTTTGATATAAACTACATAATATATTGTGTTAACACATTCATTTGGATGGTTTTGAAAAAATATAAAGTAAAGGTCTAAAATTATATCTTATCAAAATAAATATTTTATTTGCGGTAGGTCCGTCACCAATGGAAACCCTATGCAAACAAAAAATATTCGTTTTTAGTGAGCCCCTCTTTAAAATGCAATTTTTTAAAATTTGACTACGAGGTGCATATCTTTGGGATAGTCGTATAAGATTACCTATGTAAACAATGTCGGAACTATGTGTGCAATGGACTCGACTGTGGATCCTTTACACACACATTAATTTTCTTTTATTAATATAGGTACGCAAATAATTTATTATTTTCGTGATTATTATACGTTTTGATAAACATCTCTGTTATTTGTTATAGATTTATAACTAACCTATAAAATACGTAAAAGGTATAACTAAATGTCTTTGATAATATGATTTCATATAAAATATATAATATTATTAACATTGTACAATGTTCAATATTAACTATTTGTAACAGAACACCTGTCAAAATCTTTAATTAGATATGTAGCGTTTGTACATTATTTATTAACTGTGTCCGATTATAATAGTTATAATTATTAAATCTTCTGGAGTAACGGTTGGAATACAACTCGTTTAGATTTGGACCTACATAGGTGATGATAGAATTTTTGGTTTAATAATATGGTATTTTAATAGGTACATAGATATCCGCTATACAGATTGTAAAACATTCAATTATTATAAAATTTGATATTTTAAGCGTGTTTTTTATATAATATAATATACACATATAAGCGCCTTGACCGTTTTTACGTTTACAATTCAAGTTTAATAGCGCATAATAAAACAGTTAAATTATTTTATAATATGTGGTATGTACTACTGAGTACTGAAATTATATACAAATGGGGATATGGGATAATACGAGCACAAAATATATTTTAGAAAGTGAGGCTTCCGGGATCCACAAAATATATTTTTATACCTATGACATGCAATAAAAATACCGTCTTCAATAATAATCCGATTTTAACCCGTGAACTGCATTGCACCTATTTACAATGCAAGTCATAATTAACATATAAAAACTAGTTATTTTTTATCGTAATCGGAGTTCAAGATTCTAATATATCGTTTTACTACATTAATAGTTATTTAATTTTGTATGACACAAAATTGTTGTACATTTATATTGTTGTTTATTAAAGTGGTATTTAAACCAGGGAAGTCGTTGTGCTGTAAAGTAGGTGTAGAGTGTACCTCGTCATTGAGTAGGTCACTGCAGCAGTGATCGTGGATATCAAGTTAAATACGAATTCAATAATATATCATTTCACATGAAACTTGATTTCGAGCAGAGGCAGCCAATATTATTTTCAAGGATAGGTATTTTATTATCTATTTATTATAATTTCTTATCAGTAATTTATTTTTCCACTTTTCTTTTTTTGCCAAAAACGAATAGCATGTATTTATTGTATTGTATTATAATATAGTAATTATTATAATATTACTATTGCTGTTATTAACAAAGTGAATACCGTCGTACACTCGCGTAGTAGATATCGATGTTAATAGGTTCGTAGTATATATGTAGATTATAGATACCTATATATACAGGTGTAACAGAAAGAAATGACAGTAATTTAAATAACTTATTAATCAATATTTATTTTCATATAACTATGAACTTTTACTACATGTATTAATTACGTATTATTATCCATTAATTATATGAAAAAAAATTTTAAATATTGATTAGAACACAAGCTATTTAAATTGTCATATCTTTCTGTTTCATCCTGTGTATTTATAAAAAAGAATACAATTAATCTATATATTAAAAATTGAACCTTGTTTAGAAAATAATGGTACAAGTAACAACAACAAAAGTAGAGCCCCTATGGATAATATTTTTAAACGTATATCAAAATGTCTATAACTAACACGGTGTGATGTTTTTGTAATACGTTTATACGTTCAAGAATTTTGAAAAGTAATTTCTTCTACCGATGAAAAAGTACGGTTTTGTAAAGTTTGGAGTAGGTTCTGTGTTTTATTTCGTGTATAGTATAGTCTGTAATTATTTTAAGGGCATTTTATTAAACTTTGTTTTATTATTGGTGCATTAAACAGTATTTTTCTTGTTATTTTAGAACATTCAAATTTTAAATCCACGCCCTATGATGACAGCCAAAAACACACACTAGTCATTATAAAGCGAATACAATCATGGGCGGATAGGCTAATTTTGGCCTACCGGGAAATTTTACAAAGGGGCCCCACACATGAAAAAAAATTATTTCTCTCATAGGTAATTGCATTTTATTAAAGGGCCCCATTACCGAAATACGAAATGCCCGGTTTCCCGGTAGGCCTATCCGCCCATGAATACAATCACAGAACTAATCTCAGAAAAAATGGACAACATTTTGTAATAGCTATTCGTATAACTGTTTTAGAAACAAAGTTGATTCTAGTGCATTCAATATATATATGTAATATACTGGCAATATTTAAAAGTATACGATACAAACGACGGTGTAATAAAATGTAATATCCACACTTACGAATTACTATTGAATTATAAATTTTAAATGCAAATATGATTTTATGAAAAATAATGTGAACTAAACTCTGTGTGAGACAAATGAATATTAAAATATGTACAATGTACTTATCTACAATGTGTAGCTGTATACAGTATGCCACTTACAATATTAGTGTACTTCCTCGGCTATTCTTTGCAGATAATTGTTTCGATCACTATAATGCAATACGAACGAATTCAGATGAAAACTCTATTTTTCTCATTGCGTCAATGCAATATAAAAATAATATAATAATATACCACTAGAATAAAACGGAATACGAGAAAAACCTTTTGATGTTGTACGAATTAAGTAATCGCCAAAATTTGGTCCGTAAATAACGGTGCAGTGCAAACTGCGGAGTTGGGATAAATCCGGTGGCTTATGTAAACGATTCTGTGACCGAAACAATATATTATATGCATCGTTCTGATTATTTTTTTTCCTTTATAATATTCACAAAATATATATTTTATATGGTTACCGTTACATACCGCATGTACAACTATGTGTCTATACTCTATATATAATATAATATAACTATTTATTATATGCAACTTCATAATAATAAATATATAATGGTTATTTAAGTAACTATCTATATAGTGTATAATATATATAGTTAAAGGGCCATTATAACCATAGTTTATCAAGATATGTATATATTTGGTGCAGTGTTCAGACGTTTTAAACGACTGTGATTTATGTTAAATCTGTGTTCATATGAATCTTTCTATGCATCAATAAAAGGCAATGTATGTGCGTGTGTGTGTCTGTCACACTCATGGTTCTGAAATTTTTTAGGCACATGTCACATAAGTAATCTTAAACTCGAGGCTATTCACCTAGAAGTCTAGTTTTTAAAATTTGAATTTTTAAGAGGGGGGCTCACGGAAAACGAAAATTTGTTTGTTTGTACAAGGCGCCACTGGATGAGGGAAAATTATAATAACTATTTTATATGTCTTAAGTCGTAACCAATGGCAACCGTATAAATAGATATTTTAAATTGGATGTAATTTTAGACCTATATTTTATATTTGGTAAAAACAACTCAAATAATGATGATATTAAAAATATGTCTAGCTTACATTTAATGGAGTTTAAGACAGGGTAAATCCACTGGCACGACGTACCTAGGTGGGTAATGTGGTTAATACAAAACATACTTTACAATTTTACTACACAATAAGTATCAAGTATCATCACTTTTACTCATAAGAGATTTACAAGAATGTGGTATCAATAAAGTTGAAAATTTAAAAAAAAGTCATCGAATAATTTGAATTAGAATACAGCAAAGGATACCTTTTTGCTCTACTATAAGGATTAAATCTGATTATAAATTGCCTTTTAAAAATATTGTGTACACCCTGTGACGGCAGAATGTACATTTTCGAGTTTAAAGTGGTTTAAATTTTACCTAGTAGGTTATTTTAAGTAGTATAGTATGTTGAAAATATATAATCGGGTTTTATTTTTTACTCACTTTAATTATTTATAAGAAATGTATATTTTTTTTATTTTATTTCAAGCTGGACTTAATGGATCAGCAACTATGTTCATAAAGTATTAATATACTAGTACTATAGTTCCGTTTAATATGTATATGCAATTATTGACAAACTACTGAACTAGACAAAAACTAAGGAAACTTGATAATTTGTTGAAAGTTTTTTATTTATGCATTGTTACTATTAGTTGCAGAAAATAAAATAGTTAATTGTGATTAAGATATAAATTGAGACCTGTATTTTATACTTGGTCAAAACATCTCAAGTAACAGTATTAAATTAAAAATTTTAAATCCACGGGAATTTGAATTGTTTACGGGCAATGCCCACTTTGTGTATGATCATTGATCAGCAACTATCAATTATATAATAACTACAATAACATATCTATGTATAATCATATAAAATAATATATTAAATGAATTTTATTATAAAATTGATTTATACATATTCCGTATGATTAAGTTTCTATAGGTACCTAAATCTTTTTGTTTGATATAAGAAGCTCTAAATTTTACTGGCAAAATAGCCTATATAGGCAAGGTATAGTCTACGGTTAGACTCCAAATTAAATCATTAAAGTAGAAAATGGTTCAACCAAAAGTCTTATAAGTTATAATATTATCTACTAACTTTCAGTGAAATAAAATCCTATCTGTAATCCTTGCATTCGTTATATTATCTAGAATTATTTGAATTTTGGTGAACTTTTGAGATGTTTAAAACCTAGTTTATTTTTAATACCGAATCGTGTATAATAAATATGTCACATTCCTAAATTCGTTTTTATTTCAATGATAATGAATTTAAAATCTTTTACAAATAAAGCTCATACTGATTCCTCGTGACAGCAACACTGACAAGATGATCGTTAAAATGTCAAATGCTGTAGGACGTATAGTGTAATAACCCAAAATTATTAAAGTACCAACATATAATTGGACCTGGACGGTATATATGACAGTCGTCAAAAAAAAAAAATTGATAGTCTACTGCCATAATATAAAACTCTTCTGTATAGAGTGCATTTATTTCTCGACATGTTTTTCGATCATTTTAAAGTCATTTTCATAGTGATGTATACCTCATTAACTGCAGTAATATCACTATTACTTATTACATTTGCAAAATTGTTATGAATTCAGCGTTTACATACACGTCACACGATATGTGACCATATTATTATTATTATATTAACCAATTTCTTATTCGAGACCAGTTTGTACAATAAACATAGAACGTAGACGAGCAAGTATAGCAGATAATATTATATATATATATATATATATTAAGCTATTTAGTTGTTATACTATGCGTGTCAACAAAAAAAAATAAATAAATAAAAAAACCCGCTTATTGTAACCGAGAAATATTAAACATTTTCCACGGCCTTGTCTCCGATATCGATACAGCGCACTGTACATCATTATTATTATTTTATCTATGGACATTGGACACAAACAAAGTTACGTTATGGAGTAGGTGTATCATATATATACATATACATAGTTATAATATAAATACGACGTTATTTATGTATACACATACACATATATTTACATACCTACCTATTTGGTAAACGGTGGATTTTTTCTCATCTTAGAGGGAAACAATTTCTAAAACCACCGCGTCGGTATATTATTATAATGCACCGTTTTTACCTGTGAAATAACATGGTCGAGTGTAATATTATGCATAGGAAAATATTTTGATCATGCATCTTCTTGAGAACATCGAGAAAATCGAACTAATTGGCCGTGAGTAAATGGGTGGGCACCCGTGCAAATGGACTGGCTGTGTTTGTTGATATTATTGTTATATACAGTGTGTATAATGTAAATTGCAATAGTCTTATATAATATATACTGTACAAAGTTTTGTCTCTGTCTCATAGCCTTATTTCCATATATTTTGCTGTGACACTAATGTTTACAGGATATTTCGCACCAATGGCGTTCTCATCCAGCACTAATTCTTTATTAATGATGTATTTATTAAAAATCTACTTTTTAAAACTGTTCAGTATACCTATTAAAGCTTAGATAAGACCATAATATTTTCAGATATACATGCATGCATTGATTTTTCTGAAACTACATGTCCAGTGTTGATATAATACATTTCTTGTATATATTGTAGTGCAATATTTACTCAATACGAAGACTCAGCAAAAAAATAATATCGAAAGCGTTTTTAAATTTTACACAAATACATACACAAAGTGCAACGTGACTTACTATTAAAATATACTAATAATAATATTACACAAAATTGTCAACTAATATTATTCATTAAATTTGATTTATCGCATGGACGACTTAACAAGTATGTACCTAATTCTAAATTAGAAAATATGAAAAATAAAATACGATATTATAGGCAGGTACTGATGATTTTATACGAGAATAGAATATTTAAAGAGAACACTGTTTTGTTGTTTAAAAATGAGAACTCATGACCGCATAGATAAAGTAATATAGTATTATAATTATATTTATGAAATATATTTTTTATAGGTTAACAAGGTACGAATTATGATGACAATTTGTTAAATATCCGAGTGCTTGTCGAGTGGTGACATTGAGAGCAAACAGAATGAAGAAACGGCCAGTGAATTGACAGTGCGCTAATTATGTCAAGTAATTTACCATAAAATGGCGTATTGGTCGAAAGGAGATTTGACTCAACCGGTGGCGGCGGTCAGCAGCCTTCTTTCGAGATCATCCGCCGTGGAGACTACACTTAAGGTCATGGTACAGTGATATTCGTCTAAATTGTGGTTGCATACCACAAAGTGTTACTGCACTTTAATTTTATTTCGAATTACTCGTTTTTGAATATTGAACATTCTTATTCTATTTTTATAAAATACCCTTTAAACATATTCATCACCATAAATTAAATGTATAGGTTGTAGATGTCAATATACGCTGAATTCATAGGCGTAACTAGACTTTAAAGTTAGGGGGGTTTCAGCCCTAGCATTTTTTTAACGAGTCAAAAAAGTGGGGGCTCCGTCCTCCCACCCTTCGAGCATGTCACATTAATTGTTATCAAATGTAAATGTAATTCAAATAATATTTAATTTAATTATTCTAGTGTGTGCATACAGTGTATACGAACCATACTGATTTTTCTCTAACAATATCTATTGGGTATTTAGGTTTGATTTCTAATATATTATATCTCATATTATTAAATGAATATTTACCAACTCGATTTTGGTGGGTGCCTATTGAGCGGTGGGGGGAGGGGGGTAACGACCCTTCATATTAATTCATTTTTTTTAGTAAATAGGCATAGAGAAAAAGTACCGTGAAGGTACTTACTACGAAGTTTGTTAATTTGTAATTATTATTTGATTTTTTCACCGAAATCGAGTATTTCCGTGTACGCATATATAGTCTTTACATAACATGTATATACCTATACAAAATATACCCAAGACCAGCTTAACTTCCATAACACCATATTATACATACCGGATTATTGTTTGTATACCTTAAATACTAATATAATAATATTATCACTATAGGTAGAACGTATAGACGTACAGAGTGACACACACACACGCGTTAATATAGCTTAGAGCACTAACGGTACTCATCACACGTATCATCATTGCCGCCGTCGTAATATTATATACGTATACAATGTACGTAGAGGCAGTTCTGCAAAATTACCCGTATTGCTTTATGAGCTATACAGCTGTCTTGTAAAGTATTTGAATGTATGTATTTTGAATACTTTAAAACTAAGTATTTTAAGAACTGTTTGAAAATCAAATACTTCTATGTTAATGGTCAATACTTTTCAAAATTCAAAAGAATTATTTGTCACATTTCAGATTGTTTTTTTGATACCTACCTAAAATTATATTCAAAATTAAATTGAATATATTTAACATTTACTTGAATATCAATTATTTATTTTATTTTTCATTAATAATGATCTAAGTATTGTTTCATCAACTATAAAGTATTTTAGAACTAAAACATACATTTTTTGTTCATTGTTTAGTATTAAACGGATTAGGTAGTACAAAGTTCTAATTTCTAATGACAGGTGAATACGACTTTACAACATTAAATCAGTAATTACTATAGTTAATAATTACCTATACTTGTACAATCAAACAAGTACAGTAAAAAATTATTTGAAAGTATTTAAGTACTTGCCAAGTATTTGTAGTTGTTCTTAAAAGTATTTTAAATATTTTTCAAACGGATGTATGTGTATAATTGTATCTGTATTTAAATACGATTTTAAAAGTATTTTTTACAAGACAGCGGTTTACGGTACCTATGTCCGTTTATACGCTTTTATCCTGTATGAATTTATGATAAATTGACAATAATATTAATATATAATGAATAGTAGTACGCATATGGAGTACCTGCCTAAAGCAAACTATATCCATGTCTAATATTTGTACCATAAACTCTGCAATAGTCAACTTACAGCACATAAACAAAACCTGTACAGGGGCTAAGCCGCTAAGCCATTAATAATATTATATTATACTGAGTTATAACCAGTATTGGAACCACTGGATTTTGGGACAAGTCACTAAAGTAGTAGGTAATATATTTTACGTGCTTAATTATACGTACAGGTATAGTATAATATTGTTTTCAATGGTCCAGATGATTCGAATGTGGGTCACTGGGGTTATACACTTATACGAGTTTTTTAGGTGTAATACGCATGTTAATGCGGTAGTCTACATATTTTAAATTGTACAGAACACGTCGTAGCCGGTACCTATATATATATATATATATATATATATATATATATTATATTATATTCTATTTTTAAGATGTTATTTTCAACAATAAACTCGCGGAAATATATTATAAATTATAATGGCATTACAAACTTAATATACCCCGTCGGCTTCGACTTATTTTAACAACCGGTCGTCACGACATTCCATTGAACCAAACTCCAAGCAAATAATTGATATAATATTACATTTGATTTCTTTGAGTGTAATATATTTAATTGAATATTCGTCTACAATTTCGGTGCACCGAAATTATTTTGTGTGCGTAGTATTTTAATTATAATAATATAATATAATATAACTATTTAAGACGCATCGCTTCAGACTTTTCTTATTCGAAACAAATTTTTTTTAACTTTTGACTCCAATAATTAATTTATCCATGTTATTGTTTTTCTTAAAATACCGTCCCAACCAAATTTTAACCGATATTTGTTCGTTTTTTGATTTATTAAACGAGATGGTTTTATAAATTGGACTTTGCGCTTCACAAGCTGAAAATTTTCTCCTAAATAACTGCCTGATAATCAATAATCATTTGTATTGGTAATGACATGATAAAACTATTTCCCTTACTATTTTTGTTTTGATTCAACTGTTATTATAATTATAATCATATCTACTTCGTATTTTTAAACAATAGATAATACTAAAAAATACATCATAATGTAAGTACAGTTATTTTTGTACTGTATACTCAGGGGAGTGCCGAGGTGGTGGTTTTGGGGGTTCAAACCACCCCCAAATTGACTGGCTTATTTTTTTCAACTTCGTGATATTTACAAAATAAAAAATAACATTAACATAATATTATGGGGAAATCCGATACTATAATAATTAATATAAAAATAATACAATATTTGACGATCTTTAGTTTTTATTCCCTTTAGTACATTTCTGCGTATTTTATATTCGTGGTACAACGGCAGGTTCTTAACGCTGTTTTTGGGTTTTACGTTAAATTGAATGAAATCAGTTTTCTCGTTGCCATATGGGTCTTATCGATGACATAATAATAATTTTATTACAACGAAAGCAAATCATAAATATTTGTAATCTTTCACATCATTTCTGTAACTGACAATACCGAGTACCGATACAGTATTTTCAATTTAATTGTGTCGTTATGAACAGTAAAATAAACCTACTCTTAATTTGTGTATAATCTTTCATTTAGTTAGTGTTTACAACGATTGGTGATCTGTTGTACTCTTACGTTTTATTATTTTGAAATTTATTTTCATACAGTTATTATTATCTAAAATTCGCCAACATAATTGTACATTAAATTGTGAAGAGATAAACAACGAATTTAAAAAAAAGGTTAGTGACAAATTATTTTATCTGAAAAAAATTAAAATATAAAATGTATAATTATTGTTTTAAAAAAAATTAAGCGTAGAAAAAATAATAAAAAATAATTCGTCAATCATATTTTTATAAATAAAGTTATAGTTACATATTATCAGGGCTCGTAAGTTCAGGCATTTGCATGTTTTTTTTGCTACACAGAGAAATATACTAACTGAGATACAAATCCGTTTCATAACAATAGTAATAATAATATGAAGTTTAATAATGCATGTTTTTGCATGTTTTAGGTGTAAAGGCATATTTGGCATATAATCGTTTTTTTAGAGTTTATAGCCCATTATATTATTTCATAAAAAAATTGTTTAGAAAAATATTTGAAATGTTTCTTGTTTCTTATTTACTTTCCCGTTTACTGAATGATAGTGTTTTGATTTATTTTGATTTTCGTGTGACTACTGACTTTTCTAGTATTTCCCTATTTGGATTTTATGCGTTTTACTTAGTACCGCGGAAACAATTCCGTCGTCGAAACGATACCTGTGCAAGCATGTACAGGTGTCAGGTATGTAGTGTTCTTGCACACGCCAGTCGCCGATGAGTTGTTTAACTGTACGAGTCGTGAAAATGTCAAATAACTAATATTTCATTCCAAATATTTTCATTGTAGGTGCACGATAACGGTGTACAAAAATTAGACAAAAAATGACTACCTAATTAAAATCAATAAAGATGACAAATCCATATGATTATATGAACTTCACAAGTATTCATTTTATTAATTTTGGTTGTTAAATATATAAAAATTAAAAGGAATAAAATACTTTTAAAATTAATGGATATATTCTTATTATTTTAAAATTTGCTCATTAATATTTTACATAATGCATATTTTGAGTGCATAATTTAAAAATGTAAGGGCATTTAAATGCACATTTTCGAACTTTTTAGTGCATATTTTGCCAATTTTTAGTGCATGAATGCATGCTTATTTGTGCTTTTTTTAGTGCATGAACTTACGAGCCCTGCATATTTTATATATTTAAAAATGTTTTCCTAAGTACTTATGGCCAGTTACTTTCCATTAGCATCAGTATCAAGAAGAATGGACTTTATTATATAGATAACTAATTTATTGATTTTTATTTTATTTTTGACTAAACAAATTTACATGAAATATTAAATTTTTTTTTATTAATACAGTATATATTTACATTTATTTGAATTATATTGTTCTAAGTATTGAAGTTTAACTTTAAAACTTTAAGGTTAAACTAAACCATCCCCAAAAAGAAATCCTGGGCACGCCCCTGTGTATACTTAAGTAATGTATTTTAATGTGAGTAGAGCAGCCACAGCTCAACAAAATAAAATTGCCACAACTATTTTAACATGATTTTCTTGTCCAGTAAATTAAATTTTGTTAAAATTATTGCTAGTTCAAGGCAACGTGGTCCACTCTCTCAATTATTCAAATCAATATTTCCATTAGTTAAATTTATTCATTTAAGGGCTTTTAAAATCACCCTGACTTAAACTAGAAGTAGAAGATAGCAAAACACTGGAAATCATATATAAGTAGATCATCATTTTTTTTTTCAGAATTTGTATTTATTTGTGTTTTTTAATAAATCTTTAGCTTTGGCGGCAGGAGCCATAAGCTTCATCAATTCAATAAATTTTTAGGCCAAGACATTTATACCGAGGCTTCCAAAGGTGAACAAGGATCAATGAGTAGGAACAGAAATTATAATCGACAAAGAAATCATAACACATCAACTTCAGAAGGAATGATAAATTTATACTGCCGAAGCCATTGCCATAATAGTAGCACTTAAACTTATCGAAAATTATCTACAGTTCACACCAAAACTAATCATAAACATCATAAACCAAGCCAACAATTTAAAAATCAAAACAAGAATGTACAAGAATTTATTTGAACACCGGGGTATTGCAGAATATACGGAAACGATTTAGCCAAACAACGACCAACAAATGTCAAATATAGCAGTATCCGAAGCCCCAAAATAAAAATACAGTGCAATATTAGACACCCAAAATAAAATTAATCACACAAAATATTTGGAAAAATCACTGGTCAAACCAAAATACTAAATTACGAGAAATTATGCAAAGCATAAATCGCTGGAATTCATTTCATGCGGATTGACCCTCACAATAAAACATCTAACGACAGAATGCAGATCAAATTAAGAAGAAAGAAAAAAACATAATATATCAATGAGGCCTATATGAAATAATTGGGACCCGACTGTCATGTTATTCTTTAGGAGCATCAGAATGAAAAAAGTACGTTAATCTGATAATATTGGTAGGAATATAAACATTAAAATATTACATGTTAATGAAAATAAAACCATACAAATTCTAAATAGCTGGGAAGCCTGGGAACATAAAAGTACCTACCTATCCTGCAGGTTTCCTCAATATTCCTGCAATAGAAATAGTTAGTAACAGTATAATTATTGATAATATTTAAGTACTTCAAAACAATCAAAATATAATAGAAAAGGCTTTTATTTTTTAGGTGTGCCCAAGTTCCCTGTGTGGCTGTGCATCCACAAGTTATATACGATGTACATAATATCTATATAAAACCTATTTGCTAATCAAATTTCAACTGTCTATGAATTAATTTTAATTCGAAATCTCTTCACTTGCATTGCCTACAATATTTGAACTGTACCTAACTAATTTTGTATCAGTCGTATTTATCGACAAAATATACCTCTATACCTATATACCTAGCCCTATGCAATTTTATATTTATACCTAGGTACCTTTAATTCTTTAAACTATATGTATATGGCATATAAACTAATAAACATGTGTATTAAATATTACTATTTTTGATTTGAAAGCATATTTAGAAACTAGCGAGGCTGCAAGTATATTTTTGTGTGGAACTAGCACGAACATTTTCGAGTAGGACACGCAAAATATATAATATAGGTTAAACATATTTTATTAACCGTTGTTTTTAATATAATGACTGGAATTTATAAGATAATGAGCTTAAATAACACGTTGATATTAAAACGATGATACTTCAACTCTATTAAAAGTGTTAGGTGGCCAAACGTAGATTAGATGTTTTTCTGTTGTTTATAAGTACGGTCTAATTACTTATAGTCGTACCGAATATAGTGTACGAATACGGAGACATAACTTCATTATTACAGTAGGTACTAAATACACTATTACTTAAACTGTGTATTTTAGACGACAAGCTATAATACAACTCACGGTGTTAGGTACGTATATTATTTGCTCGACATATTATGTGATATCACTTTCGTAATTGATCTACTTAATTACACATAATATGATCTTTAACTGTTTAATAGGCGATCGGCCATTATAGACACGTAATTATAATGCAGTATAAATTCCACCGTTTAAAAGATCTTTACGATCAATACTACGACACATTATGTCGTATATTTGATATAATAGGTATCTAATGACACCGGATGTCATATCTTCTACTGCAGTACCTACAATGATTTATATATTCAAAACTTAGAATTTAAATACAAAAATATGGGTTTAATAATTAATTACCACCAATTATAATTTTAAAAAACATTAGTTAAACCTAGTGAGCTGTTTATAAGACATGCATTTAGTGTTCAACAAAGTAAATAACATAATATTTATACAGTGTTTGTCAAATATATTTTAAATGCTATATTTCATAAAGCCATATTATAGGGTTTAATCACATTAATCAAAAGGTATATTAGAATACCAAATTAGGGATGATAATGATATTGATTGATCTTTATACTTTAAAGCCGTTTAAGTTTAAATAATTATTTTTTAATGATGAAATTATTTTACTAGATTAGTATATACCTATGTGGGCACCAGCAACATAAATTCATAAGAAAAGGTAAGAATAATAAAGACTGAGAAATGTGAATAGATGTGTTCTCATGTAGTTGGCTATTTACTTTGAAGTAATAAAAGATATATTGATTTAGGTGAAAATTCGTTTTATATCATGACGTGAATAAACAACAATTCCGTATACCCACAAAAAGTGCTAAACGCACTTAAAGAAGTTTTCTCTTTAAAAACTTTTATTTTAATGTTTCAGGTTTCAGGACATTTTTTTTATTAGGTGTTTAGCTAATTTGCATTAGCGTTGCATAGTAAACAAATTGTAATGTTCATCTCTGCTAATAATAATATAGGTACTATCTGTGTAATAATACACAATTCTAACATCTCCATACCATATGCTGTTTTTTTTTGTTGGTTAAATTCAGAGTGAAGCTATGAATGTATTTATTTTACAATGATTATTGTTTTTTTGTGACTGTGTATAAAGGAAACCCGTGAATTCTTATACGCTTTTGACAAAATCGATTTTGGTTTTTAGTGTATATAACACTATATAAAATTACCCTAGAGACATGACATTTTCACAAAATATTTTTACTAGCTTTTTTTATACATATTCAAATTATTTTCTCTCTTTTTGAGCTATTTATGGGCATAAGAAAATTTTGATTCTTATAAGTTTTTTTTAGGTATTGTCATTACTCCTTTTATAGTACTATTTATACTCAATGGTATTGTCGATAAAAAAATTTTCACTCCATCAAAAATTTGAAAATTGTATTCAATGTTTCTCATGATAATAAATTCTAGATCCTCAATATTTCATTCTTTATATTTTTGTAAAACAATTTTTAAAGCAAAGGCTCCCTCAAAAATATAAATCGGGAAGGTTGCCAAAGTCCAAAATCCCGGATAATACAGCACATAATATTATTTTTTTTTTTTTACAAGTGATAAAAGAATTAATATTAACAGTCTTAATCATCCTAAGTTAATATAAGGTATTTATAATGATTACTAAAATATATTAGATTAGGTATCATATTATCGTATTAAAGCAATATTTATATTGTACATCAATAATTATATATCTATATTCCCTATCGTATTTATAAATGCAATTTTAGTGTAAATTTCTACCTAACATTTTATATTAATTTCAAATATTTTTAATATAGGTACTTGATACATTGATACTCATATAATAGTGGGCACTTACTCATTATAATGAAAATATTAATGAAACAAATTATTCTTATTAGAAAGCATTATATTTAATATTATATTAATTTTTATATTTAAATATGTTAGGTAAATTATGTGGATGCTTAAAATTAATGTTTATAATTGTTATAATCATCAAAATCTGAAGTCATGCCGACTCAAACTAATTTATCGGGCGCAAGAAATTATTAATAACACATAACATTTTAGTGGTATTTTGTTAATAAATGTTCTTATATTATAAATTATATTACAAACTATTATTATGTACAGCCGTGTAGGTATTGTCCAGTTGCAATTTTCAAATGTGTTTATTTCTTATATATAATAAACAATATAATATCAGACATTGTGTTATACTATTATATATATAAATATTAACGGTACAACTGTATAAGTGTAGTGGTACGTAAAGATAAAATAAAACTCGTCCTCGACGTGCACTTACCTATAACGTGTGGACGGTGTAGGGTAGCTGGTGAGGCGGTCAATCGCAACAGTCATCGTCGTCGTCTCCGGTCAATGGTATCACACACGCACATACATATATATACATGTATAATGTATTAATAATATTATATTGTATTATATGATGTTATATCGATGATAAATAAATAACCGTTCGTCGGACGCGCCCGTTGATCTCGGACGGAACACCGATGTATTTTATTATTTTGTTTTTTTTTAATTTTTCACTACACAAGAGACATATAATATATTATATTGCGCGTATACCGTAAAAAATATTATACATATATTATTATATTAATATAACTGGACACGACTGCGACCGTCGACGCCGATCTATCTAACGTTTACGCTCCGACTGACACAACCGGTCCGCGCCACAGACGCACCGCGTTTATAGATTTTTCATCTTGTATTTTGTATTATATTTTTTTTTCTTAAATTAATCGTTTTTTACCATTTCCCTAGACGGCCGAAGCGCACTCGTGCGGCAGAGAAGGAGAACATAACTCTGCAGGGGGAAACGGTCCGTAGTGCACCCGGTGAAGAGGGACATATGTAATGAGTAATGACATATAGGTTGACATATATATTAAGTACAACATAGGTACACTATAAATTATAATATTATTATTGTGTACCTATACATCTAGGAAAACAATTAAGGAAGAAATGAAGATAAAATGTTATACACATAGGTACAAAATATTATGTTAATTTTATAATTTTTTCCTTACATAACATTTGTTTTAAGATATTGAATTTGAAAGTAATTAAAAAAAAAATATCGCTCTTTTTTACATTGTAAGTTATAGGTACCAAAAGATCAGAAAAAAATTAATTTAAGTAGCAACAATATAGAATTATTTGAAAAAACTTCTGTTTTTTTACCAGTTTAATTTTTATGCTGAATATGAAGGAACAATCCGATTTTTCCATCGTCATTTATTTTAGGGTTACTTATACCAAAAAAAAAAAAACACTGGAAAATAATTAATTTTTAAATATAGGTATATTTTTTAAATTATTAATTGTAATATTGTGTATTAATTAATAACTTATAAGTGCATGAAAAAAACATTTTGAAGGGTGTTAGATATAGGCAGAAATCGGGTTGAGGGTTAACCCCCGAGAAATAACAGAAGCCCCTGCCCCCCCCCCCAAAAAAAAAAAAATTGGAACTTTATTTGAAATGTTACTATTACTGTTATTTGTTTCAATCCATTTAATTATTCATAAATATACTATATTATTTAAAAATTGTAAAAGATTTAGCCAGCAAATGGCGCTAAAAATTCTTAAAAATCTAAATAGGTAGGTAGGTACTAGCTATAATGTCCATACTCTATAGTTGCGACCATGGGCATAGAATAATATGGTTGTGACTTGTGAGTTGGGACAAGAATGGCTATATAATATTTATATAATTCTGTAATGATTTATGATAATATAAGGAAAATTACAAACTACGTAGATTACGGACTACGGAAATCGAGTGAGTTATGTTTTCGACCAATAGTCAGTGTTGTATTGTTTTGTAATTTTGTATCATTTCTTATATCTATCATGCATAATTGATGATCTATAAACATTATTAATATTAAAACTATTAACTATAGGTTAAATAAACAAGTGTATAATGTACTCGGTGGCGTACAAATATGAGAGTGAAGGGTTTTCGGAATAAACAAGAATAACAATATTGGATATGATAAGAAAAATTTCGTCCGCAATTCGGATTAGACCAGCGGTTCCCAACCGTGGGGAATTCCACTCCAGGGGGAAATTTAGAGTCTGGTCGGGGGGAATATAGCGATGAAGGAATTACAAAAATAATTATTTTATTTTAAAATGTGTAAAATTAAAATCACTATATTAGTTATCAGATTATCGGACATCCAGCAATTATAATATATTAGGTATAACGATAGACCGAGATATTATTTTTACATTATGTTAATATTTTTGTTTTCGATTTTTTTTTCTTATACTTAATATTATTACTTCGTACGTTGATTTATAATACAATTTTAAAAATGATGAAAATAATAAAAGTAAATAGTTGTATATTGTAATAATTACAAGGTTAGGTTAGGTTATAATTATTGTATGTTTTATTTGTACGGCTCACAAAAAAAAAAAAAATTCGCCTAAGATAGCTTTCACCGAATGTTTATTCTAGCATTTTTTGCATTTTTTAGGTACCTACACAATAAAATGTTCAAAATATTTTTACATTTTATGTGCTTAAGAAAATTTCTATTTTTATTAGTTTTTTTTTTTAAATTTATTGTTCACACAATATTTTCACTATGTCAAAAAACTTGAAAAAGTATATAATATTAACCACGAACTACTACATAGGACTGGACACTGTATATAATAAGGTGGCTACAGAGTTGTACGGCGGTCGTACGTTCGCTACGTAACTGCACTCTAGTGTCTAGTAGCGATTTTTTTATACTGTGCTGTTGAAAATTCTTTTATGTGATAAGTCGTAGTGACTAGTGATAACAGAACAATGAATAACCATCACATATTCAAAAATTAAAATCAGTACTCAAACTTATTATATTTTATATTTTAATTAATAAAGTAGTAAATATTTATGTAATAAATGCACATTACTACCTACGTTGCTACCAATAATTTAGAAAGTTTTTTTTTTTTTGCATGGTTTTTTACTTGCTTTTGGTTGGATATACGTGAATATTGTCTCATTCGCATAGTAACATAATAGGTAATTATAAATAAAAAAATTTCATTTTTGTGATTGGTACATGGAAATGCAAGCAAATATTGGTTGTTTTCTATGAAAAAATCAACAGTTTCTTGAAAAACGTCATAGCTATCACAAAATTGCTCAAATGCCTCCTCTAAACCTATTATAATCTCAAATATTTTCCTATTGGGAAAAATTAATCCTCCTCTTGATTTTATATTGGTTATTGATGCCTCAGATATTGATCTGTCCCCTAAAATACAAATCAGTAAGTTTTCATTGTTTTTTAATAGTTATTATTTTTACCTTCTTTAAATGCTGATAAACAAATATCACAAGTAGTTCGTTTTATAATTTGTCGAAGTAAATAACCACATATATAATATGTAATTGAGTCTCTTGTTGATGCTATATGATAGTTATGTTCAGCAAAAATGTCATCTACTTCCCAACGTTCTTCTTTTATTAAAGAATCCAATCGACTTTTTAGATGTTTAATTTTATCTTCACGTATAGATTCTTTAGAAGCAAAAATGTCATTGAGATCAGATATAGTTATTTTGGGTGAGTCTGAGGTTTTCAATATTGTACAGTTCCCAGTCTTAGGAGGTTTGAGAATAGAATAAGTTGAAAGCATATGATATACTTGTAGGAACGTTGGACAAGAGGGATGATCATTGGGGCCAGTAGCCTGGCGGACGGTTCCAAAAAATTGCTAAAATAAAAAATATCACTTTCTAAATGTAGGTATTATACTTGCCACTTGGATATTGACTATTGTACATAACTTACCTCAATTTTGTCCTGATTACATTTATTAGTAAGCACATATGAAAAATTACAATTATTTAATAAATACATTGATAGATCAATAGTTGATTGTATTGTAACTCTAAGACCATCTGCTGTTGTCGTAGTTAAAAATTGATCTTTTGTAATTTTTTTGTTAATTAAATTTTGCTCCCAAATATATAACGGATAGATTCATCCTTAGGTATAGAAGATAAAGTAGCATTTTCATTATTACTTTTATTTACTCTACTGTCACATATTAATACAGAACATAAGCGACCCATATTAAATAATTTGATGTAAAACAATATAAATAAGATACAACAGACTCATTACCAGTGATTAAATTGGAGGGGGGCACGGGGGGACGAAATATATTTATGTTAATATTTTTATTTTTTATCAGTCTATTTATAAATATTATAATATAATTTGTTCATAAAAGTTAAATACGAAATGTAGTAATTTAGTACATCACTAGATAGCATCACAGTCGCAAACGTACGTAACCGTACAACTTTGTGACCGGTGTCCCACCCTCCTCCTGCCATAAGAGTCCAGTCCTATGTAGTAGTTCGTGATATTAACTATGGTCGCAAGATATTTAAGCCATAGGTGGCGCTGCGTACGCTAGGATTGCCACTTTAACCCGCGTAGTATAGGGATTATTCTTGATTTTTGCGTTTTTTATAAAATATATTTATTATTTTGGACCATGACCCCGTAATTATGATTTAGCTATAAGAATGTAGAATTCATAAATGTATAAATGTGTATCGACGTATCGTACTACCTTAAATCGTGGTTTCCAATGATTGGAAAAACTAAAGTGATAAAGATTAATGAACGTTTTTTTTTATCAATATTGTTGTGTTTTTGTGATTGTTAAACAGACCAAGATACGATAAAACTATACATTTTACAACTTTACTTACAGGACACAAGAAGTATATTAATACATTTATATTTTAGTTCCACTCTTTATGTGAAACAAGACCTCACTGCCAAAGTAAAAGTTTCTAAAAGTTTTTACAAATCATTCAATATGTCTTATATGTTAGCGCATTTATTTAACGGCTGGCAAGTCGATCAGGCAATTCTCTCGGAGGAAGATAGAGTGGTTGTAAGTAGAATATTTTACCAAAATTTAGATTTAATTAGTGCACTAGAATAGTTAACCATATATTTAATATATTTGATAAATTATAATTTACAGGTTATTCGTTTTGGTCACGATTGGGATCCTACATGTATGAAAATGGATGAAGTTTTGTATAATATAGCAGAAAAAGTGAAAAACTTTGCTGTTATATACTTAGTAGACATCACCAAAGTACCAGATTTTAACAAAATGTAATTAAATAAATAATTTTATATCTTATATAGTTTTATGCTCTTATTACAATCATTGGTTATTTATTTAGGTATGAATTGTACGATCCATGCACAGTTATGTTTTTCTTCCGTAACAAACATATTATGATTGATTTGGGTACCGGAAATAACAATAAAATTAATTGGGCACTTGAAGACAAACAAGAAATGATTGATATTGTTGAAACAGTATATAGAGGGGCCAGAAAAGGACGTGGTTTAGTTGTTTCTCCTAAAGATTACTCTACAAAATACCGTTACTAAATAGTTAGTGTAATATACTACTTAATATCCTATACTATTCATCTTAAATAAATGTAATGTATTATGTATTGTGTGTGTGTGTGTGTATGTATATATATATATATTTTAATTTAAGTATTGTTTTAATAATAATATTTAATACACTTCTGTAAAGACAAATTAAATTTTTTTGACTACTGTAGAAGTGAAAATAATATAAACAATTTAAAATTATTTAACTTAAATGCTTCCTATTTTATAGTTCTGCATTTTATTTACAATTTGAAGTACATATCTTGTATAGTGTAATACTTGTTGTATTGTGGTTTTGTTATATGTTTAAAAGTTGTATGAAAGAATTCTGAATTCAAAATATTTTGCAAATAATTTTCTATCAGAATACTCGTAATTAATCCTGTATAAATATATTAATATTCCAATTATAAATATATATTTTAATCCGTGAAAATTGAATGGAATTATACTAGGTTGGATACCACCATGATATTGTTTGTGATAAATTTATGATTTTTGACTACATGGTGCCCAGCAAATCCAATTTCTATACAATACCGCAATACTTATACTTATGTATTTAGTAATACTCTGCGTTATTAATGTTTTAACGCATGGTCACAGAACATAGTATATAATGGATAGGCATTGTGTACATCAAAGATGAAAAAGTTGGTAACAGAATACTGAGCACTATAGAAAAATATTTTATTTTGTAGTTATGTCAGTTAGGAGCTTGTGCTAGTAGTTAAGAGTAAGTTTTAAAAATTAAATATTACTAAGTAATTTAGAATAAAAGATTAATGGTAATCATGATTTAAGATAATATCTTAATTTGTGATGGTAATGTAACTTATATTTATATATATTGTTCTGTGCTTATAATGGTGACCCGCAGAATAAAGTTACAGACTATTTATTATAAATACTTATTTCTAATCAATGATATTACATAATAGTATAATACATTATCGATGGTCACCATCATAGACCTGGTGTATAGGTCACCATTTCACCACAGAATAATTCAGTGGCATCATTTTGAGGGTGGCAAAGTGAGCATTTTACTGTCGAATTTTTAAAAGCAGCTTGATGGGCCATTGTCTGCTTCATGCTTGTTTCCGTTTAAATATTATATTTTACTATCCCAAAAACATGCCTATTTTTATAATATTATATCACTTAGATCACTTTGATAACAAGGTTTTTTAATTTACTCAATTGGGCTGGTTAAAATGTTTGACACCCTTAATTAAAAACTGAAATGCCGCCACTGGAAAAGATTAAAATATTTCAATTATTTCAGCTATTCTGTGGTTTCACTATTGTTCTATGCTATTGACTACTTAGTGCATTGACCATTTATTTATATTTATTTACTAGCTGAATCACCCGGCGTTGCCCGGAAAAACTCCTTTTAGGTGTAAAACACTGTGGAAGCAAAGTATATTATATTGGTATAATTGGTATATTAAGTACATATTGGTGTAGGCGTGATGCATGAGAATATTTTTATCGTTAAACTTCTCAGACCTTATAAGAATTATTATCGTTGACCTTCGGACAAAAAGGATAGGTTGCTGGTAGCTGGAAACCCGCGGGCCGCCATGAGCCCGTGCACAATACGTATTGGCGATGAATAATAATTATAATTGTTAATTACTCGGGTGTTACCAATTTGCGCTAAAAAAATGAATTCGTTTTGAGTATAGCCCATTTGCGCCAAAATAAAAAAGGTATGTTTTTTCCGACAGTCCACTTGCTCCAAATTTACCTGTTATAATTATAATAAGGTAATATATTTTTTATGTGCAATTTTACTTAAATCATAATTAATTATTTTTAAAATAATAATCAATAATAGCTGTATAATACACATTTTTTTGAAACAATAATCAGAATAAATACAAATTGTTTTTAAAAACTATAGGTAATTATTAATTATTACGAACTGTTATAATTTATAACAAATAAGTAATAATAGTACTTACATATTTTTTACTATAAACTACAGACGTCTTTAAAATATAAGAATTAACCAAGTCATTAATTTAAAATGTTTAAGTAGGTAAATTTGGCGCAAATTGGCTGTCTGAAAAAACATACCTTTTTTATTTTGGCGCAAATGGGCTGTATCCAAAACGAATTAATTTTTTTGGTGCAAATGGGCAATGCCCAATAACTCCCCTAAAACGCAACATTTTTGAAAATCTTTCTTAATGTACGGTGAAAATATGAGAAAAACTCTATTCCCAATTTCAAGTTCGTATGTAGCGTAGTTTTTGAGTTACAGTGATCACTGATCAGTGACTATTTGGATTTTATATATTGTATAGATACCATTTATAGGTCAATGACTTAGTGTTATCAATTATCACCGTATTTGTTTTATCAGTCTAAAATTCGTGTTATCATAGAAACACAGAATAATTTTGTGATAGAACAGTAATAATTAGTAACAACTACAACTTACAAGCAAGTTTGTGCTTTGCCACAAGTTACAACTTATTCAGCATTAATACTTAATGGTTAATATTATTATAGCTTTAAACTCGATGTTTTATAAACTATTCTATAATAATTACAGTAATTGATAATTGTCAAACAATGATGACAGATGTGCTAGTTTAATGACTTACTTTTTTCACAAAAAGAATACATAGGTTATCATTTAAATGTTTGTATTAAATATATTAATTTCTTAATTGATTAATTATAATTTAAAAATAGTACAATTATAACTCCAGTGCACCTTCAACATTGTAACATATGTTAAAATAAATAATAATCAACTATTTTTTTTCAATACCATTTTTAGCAATCAATCATTTAACTTTCAAAAATGGATGTAAGTGTTCTTAGAATCTGATGTACTCACATAATTTTCTAGTTGATATTTTTAAACTATGCTACTGAACTGTAGTAGTAATACTTGATATATTGTATGTTAATGAAATTACGTAGAGTACTGCTCTGGAACGTAAATTGAATAGCAAAACAGCAGCTCTCACAGTATTAAGTGAAGAATTAGAGAAATGTCGAATAGAACGGGATCATTTGAAAATCATTTTAGAAAATAAAATGTTACATAGTACATACAATAGAGTAATATAATCAATCTTGATAGATAGGGTTTCTACTAAAATTATATTTATGCATATATTTAGAATTACCAATTGAATTACGACAAACTCGTGAATCAACTTAGAGAAGAAAATAAGATACTGAGATTGGAAGCAGAAGATATACGTCAAAAATTACAAGATGCTCAAGGTGACAACCAAGTAAGACATTTTAATTTATTAGTCATAACCAAATAACTAATAAGTATATTGAAAGCTTCAATTATTTGGAGCAGACAGTAAAACTTCTTTCGATTTATTACTTAAAGGTAGACGTTATTTAATTACAAATTTCCAAACAAATCTAACATCCGTTATAAATGCATCTATTCAATATTTTGATGTTTGCTTTTTACCTAACTGAAAATTAGGAATTATTAGTACAACTGTTCATGGTCTTAAAACTTAAATCAGAATTTTATAAATACATATTATATTTGTCAGTTATATTAATCTATTTTCCATATTGTTGATCTCAGTATAAGATAAAATAATATATGTATATGAATCTAGGGAAAAATGTATTTGTTTACTATTTGTAATTTATTTTTAACGAGAAAACATAAATAGGAGAATCCCTGCTGAATTGCTCTCTTCAGTTTTGAATGTACATGAAGTTATGTCGTAGACCTATAAAGAATATTAATAAGTCCATGAGTGGCATGAGTTATGTTAAATAATTAGTAGTAATTAGCAGTAATTGTTAGACTAACAATTAAACTTAAATAGAATCTCATATTAACAAAATTAGTTGATCATTCCCATAAAACTATATGATTACTTATAGAAAATAAGCGATTACATGGTTTTAAGTGTGGACAAAATTAAAATATAATATTTAGAGAAACTTCCATTGAAAAAATATTTAAAATTAAATAACAGAGAATTTGTTGATTAGTTTTTGTATTTATAATACTTACTAGTATATAATGTTTTACAATAATTTAAAAAAAAATAATAATAATAAATTTTTAACAGGTTTTAAGAACTGGCGGTTTTGTCAAGGATTGTATAAATACAATATTAACAAGCTCTGATAGTAAAGAAGAATTAGTAAAAAATTTAGAAATCATCCATTCAAAAGTATGTGTTATCGTTATGTAAATATAAAATTGTTAAATACATTTTTATAAAATTTGTTTGTGTTAATTTTTAGTATCAGCAATTAAAGCTTGATTTTGGTTTATTACTGGATGATAAACAAGAATTGATTACCGAACGAGATGGATTTAGGAATAAAATACGACGGTTAAATTATCAATTAGCAGCTTCTTTAAATGCTAATAAGAATCAACGTGTATTAGATATTGATAGTTTGTTATTAGAAAACAAGTATGTACTTCAATACAAATAGTAAATATACTTAGAATAAATTTAAAAAATATCAATTGCACGATATTTAGGTATTTAAATGAAAGTCTGCAGTTAGAGATCGCCGAAAAGGAAATGATAAGGAAAACAAATTCACTATACCAGGTTTATGTCCTTTACAGCTTCTTACGGTACAATTTTTGAATGTAGACTGTTTTTATTGTACAGTTGATGAGTTGATCATGGATTGTTAAAATATATGATTCATTCATGTAGTTTGGGTTGTTTTTTGTATCATATTGTTGTGTTATTGTCATGCACTTTTTTATTTAAAAACTATTCTTATATTATTGTTACAGATTAATTTATGTACTAAAATATTATTTTATAAAAAAACATTTTGTTTTTCAACTTAAAGAAATAATTTTTATACACATTTTATGATGGTGTGATGAATATAAGGAGCAAATTTTATCTTGTAGTAAATTCAAAAAAATATTTTGATTTAGTTATACTTAGTAATTTAAACAAATTTTTAACATAAGTTTTTTTTAATAATCAGAGAAATTTAAACTTTTTGAAAAAATGTACTACAATATGTTTTTCAAGCTATTTATATTATATATATTTAAAAAATGGTGAAGTACATGGTTATTTATACTGAATAAATTTCATGCTGGAATAAAAACCGAAAATAACAGGCAAGCAAATTTTTACACAATATAATTTCATTTATAGCTGTCATTATGTATAATGCCTTTTATTAAAAAGTTAAATTTTTTTTTTAGACTTGATTTAACGTTTGGCTTATAAGAGGCTTAGATTTGTTGTCTAACTCGCATGTCAATATTTGGTATTTTTGTATTCTTCAGAGTTCTTTGTCAACTGTTTTCTTTGTAAATTACTTACTATAGAATAACCACAGTTTTACAATTAAAAGATAAAATTGTTAACTGTGATGTACTGTTTATTTTTTAATAACTTACTAAAATCGTCTTATTCTGTATAATTAACTAAAAAATATATTATATTTTGTGCTAAAAATTAATAATAACACTTCTACTATATTTATAACAAAAATGTGTATTAAATCTTTATTTACTATTCATTTTTTACTCACAAATTACAAATGGATAGGGATCCTATAAGATTTTTTTTATAAATAAATGTATAGTTCATATTTTAATTTTAATTTGTGATTAAAATGTATTTATTTAACAAAATATTATTATTTTAGAGTACATCAAAAACTAATGAAGATTCATCTTTAGTGTCTGCTAATAATTCAATAACCCGTAAAGTAATAGCTTGCAAACAGAGTAAGTTGCATTATGTCATACTAGTATTTATATCAACAAATTTTAATTTTAGTTCAATTTAGTGCAACAAATTTTGGAAACTGGGAATCTTCAAGCTTTGTTTTCAAACAACACAACCCTTGCAGATTTAAGAAAGTTATGTCAGACACTATTTGAAGCATTGCAAGATAAAACTATAGCACTTAATCATCAGAAAAAAACAAATAAGTATTGTTATATTTATACGATTTGGTGTATTTTTAAATGTGTAATATTAAAATTATTTTGCATAGAATATTAGCTAAACGATTGGAAGACTTAGAAAAAAAGATAAAAACAATTAATCAAGGGGAAGCCATTATGTCACCTTCGCTGGTTTTATTGAATGAATGTTCAAATACATCTGATGATACTGATTTTGAAACAAGTTCTATTGATGGTAAGTAAAAACTAAACCATGTGTAATATTATTAAAATACACAGAGGATTAGAAAGTTTGAAGTAACTTATTGTAAATATTTTATTTTTGGTAAAAACAATAATTAAGTAAATCATAGGCATGCGCCTGTACCTATGTCTACTTGTTACTATTTAGTGTTCGTGTACTGTGTTTAGTAATATTTAGATTTTTGATGTACACTTTTCTTAAAATATAATGAGAAATCATTTTCATTATTGGTTTTATTCTTATTGATGTCAATAAAAACAGGATTGCTTTCCAAGTAAAGGGCACTATAATTTGTTCTAGGCTCAACCAAAAATTGCGCCTATGAGTAATAATTTAATAATATTATTAAAAGTCAAAGAGAAAATATATTTTTAATAAGCCTTGAGCCAGATCCACCCTAAATTGTGTATTTTTGCATAAATAAGCATGATAATATGACAGATGATTTCACAATAGTTTTACAATAAATTACTATCACCATTCACCATGTTCACTTATTAGTCATTATAATAGCTATTGAATTTCACTATAATAGTAGGGTTCCGACTTTAGCTTTAAAACCAATTTCTTGATTGATATACCTATGATATTACATGATGATAATTTTTAAATATGATTAACAAGTAGTAACAATATATTTTAATGTACTTATTTTATAAAATATTACTTTTTTTCTTCTATTTTATTTCAGAATCAAACACTTGTCTAATCTCTAAAGAAGATGATTCTATTATTAAAAGTAAGAATTTTTTATATTATTATGTTTATAGCATAATTGAAGTGGCTCACAGAGGTATTTTGAGAGCACATGGAGTTTAAAATAGTTAAATTCTTCTGCTGTCGGTGAGGTTTGAAAGTTATAAAAAATCTAATTTTTACACTCACTGAAAAAATTCCTCTAAATATTTTACTAAACTATTATTTGTTTTCAGATATTAATTTAGATAAGTATCCTAATGAAATGAATACACTACCAAAAAATTTGCAGCAACTTGTAACTGAGGCTATGCAAACAATGACCTTTGATTCATCTACTCCTACCCCTACTAAAGCTTGTCTTAGTTCTGCTTCAGATTAAATATATTATGTAATACTCTATACAATATAATGTTACATTTTTTGTCATTTGTTTTATTGTATACTAAGTGTTATTGTACAAAGAACCTAGTTTACTAGAACTTGATTTTAAGTTTTTAACTATTTATAATTTTTTCAAGATAAAGTTAAATTATCACTGTCACACATTCTATGTTATGTTTGTTATGTTTAATATTGTATATGTCTAAAACCGCAATAGCATCATCGCCATCATGCAGTTTATATATGTCTGTAACGCTTTTTCTAAATTTAAAAAAAATGATATACTTATACACTGACATTTTTAAATATTTGATTCACCAACTTAAAAAATCTACAAAGTATAAACCATTAATAGAATCTAAATAACACTAAGACACAATTGGTGGAAGGATATTTTGCTGTTATAGTGTTAATTTTAGCTGGTACAAAAACATTTATTAAAATATTATTTTATTTTTATTAACCATTTTACATTAGAACCATTGCACTTTTTCTTTACAATAAAATAACAATTGTTTAGTTTAATATCTTTGACACCTGTATAATACTAATTTGTAATATTCATATGTTTTAAATAAGTATACCTATGATTGTTCTATCATTATATTTTTCTTTGTCTACCGGGCCCAGCCAGCGGTACATCTCTTTCTTCCCAAAGTGTAACACCATCACAAGCACATATTTTTTTGTTATTTTCAAATAAGCCAGAAGATCTAGCAATAATACCACAGGCAATTCTGTAACAATAAAACAATATAAATTGATTTGTTGAAATAGAAAAAACTATTGCTAATGATTATTTATAACAGAGGACTTTTAGCCTTTCCACATATGTTGAGTGCAAACGTGCAATCGTACAAAAAAGCCGGCTAGAAACAAGTTTGTTTCGTGCAATGACAAACCCAAATCTATAATTTAAAGTTGTCTACTATAGATATTTTTTTGCATCTTGAGACACTTAGGTTTATTCCTGTTTTAGAGATTATGTTTGGACATTTTCTTTAAACTAACGATTATCAAAACAACAACCAGTTCCTATAACCCATTAAATTATTTGAAATTCTGCATGCAATGTGCCTGAAGGTCGATCAAGTATTTGAGTGTACATTTGTTACTGATTTAGCTATTGTCAAAGTCTTATTAATAGATACTATTTATTAATTAGGACCCACACACTGCAGTGGTAAAAATGCAGCTGAACACCACCGCAGCTGCAGTGTATACCTTAAGTTGCTGAAAATGAAATGTTTGTGCATATTCTTACAGTATATTTTAGGGATTTTAAGTGCATAAGAACTTACATGTTTTGTGTTTTTTTAGGTATATTCTTAGCAGTTTTACAATAGTAAATAATAATGACCAAATACTTCATTTATGTTTTGAATAGTAGAGTAGTCTTTTTATTCAACCACATATTAAATAATTTCTGAAGTGCTATTTTAACATTAAAACATTTTTTCATAGGAAATTCATTTAAAATAAATAATTTATTTAAATTGTTCTTTTATTTAAAAGATTTTAAACTTTACTGTGTACAACATATAATTACTGTTAGGTATGGAAAAATTTTCCTGTCTCGAATTAAACTTTCAGACCAATCAATATCAATATTTATGGTTAACTGATTGACCATTTTATTGAAAATAACAAGAATCAATTTAATACTGAAAATAAATAAATTTAATATTTATTTATTTATTTTTATTTACATTTATTTTAAGCATATGATGTTATAAGTATATTATAAGTGTTGACATATTTTTTGGAATAGAAATATTTAAGTCATATAAAAAAATTTTGGGGGAAAGATTGTAATACCTATGTTCTGTGTCATGATTTCAGATATACTTCAATATATTATATAGTATATTTTAAGTCTTGACTAATGCTTACATTAACTAGCATACAAATAAACAATAACCCCTTCTTACATACCGAAAGTCATAACCTAATTGAAGCAAGTACCTAGGCATCCCAAAAATAATTTTTCAAATAATGTTTGTTTTTTTTTTTTTAACAAATAATTATAGGTAGTTATTCTTAATTTACCTTTTCCCGCTATTTCCATCGATATCTGATGTATTAATTTTGGTTTTACCACAATCATCTTCATTTTCTGTGATACCAACTGATCGACCAATTAAATGTGATACATTTATTAATTTATCTTTAAAGTAAAATATTGCCCTTCCATCTTCATTAGCAGTGATATTTCCTAAATCACCTGTGTGCTGCAACATTAATTAAATGTTAGTGAACAAACTGAATACAAATAATGATAAATGATAAACAGTACCAACCAACTATAGCTAGAGTTCTTGTATGGGTAAATTCATAAAAAAATCAGTCATATCTATATTGATAGTCCCTATGGGCCAAAGCAGAAAACGCGAGTAAAGCTTAAGCTTTATAATAGTGCAAAGTAAATCATAAAAAATATATTCATTTTTATTTTATCATACCCTAAAATTTGGATCATCAGTTTGATTTCCGTGTGGTGTTTGTTTCAAATTAAGATGATTTCCAATTCTGTAAATGAATGACTTAATTAAAAAAAATCAAAATAAATTATTTAAATTGTTCAAACCTATCGCATCCATTAGACAAGTCTCCACATTCATATATATGAATGCCATGATTTCCTGGAGATAATCCATCAATAGTCCCATCCACTATGCATTCATCATTGTTTATCTGAACAAACCGAACAACACCATTTATACCCAATTTACTGTATCCAGTGGATCCACCAAGCATAGCAACAGCTGCGCCCAAGTTTTTGTCAACTACAAAAAAAATTAATTAAGTTGTATAAGATGTATGTAGAATAAAGACTGAACAAGATGATTATTACATGTAGCACTTCCATATCCTTTAAGTACTGCTTTAGCACCAGTTTTTTCAATAGAATTCAAAATAAGGGAAGACGGTTGATTTGTAGTGATAGTAACAATTCCAGTTTCATAAGATATATGAATGTCAGATTTTGAAATTCCATTTTGGCTTAGTTGATCTTGTATTTTAACAGCACATGATGGAGATGTCATTTTAACAGCAAATTCTAGCTATAAGATTAAAAAATAAAAATATAAGTGGATACCCAAAATAATTGTTGAATTATTAACTTAAGGAGAACATTTAATATTTAAATACAAAATATTATGTCAAATTGCTATCAACCAGTATAGATTTTATTAGGTAGAATACCTAATACAACAATATCTAGTTACCTGCATTGTAACAAAAATAAAAGTTAAGTACATCTTACCTTGGCAGACATCTTAGCTTTATTGTATTGTTGTTTTGTTGTATTAAATAATCATAGTATCATACGCATCGGCATCACTAACTTACTGCTTAAATATTTCTAGCATTAACAAGTATTAACCCGAGTGTAAAAGTATTAAGGGTGATGGTGTGTGGTAGATAACAATAAACAAAAACACTGTGTAAAAACTAACTCACAGATAGGCAGACTGTAGGTATGAATTATCGTAAGTATTAAATATTATCTGTTAAGTGGGGTTATTATAGAATACCAACGAATCAAATTTGTGGTTATAATTAATTATGTTTTAACTCTTGAAGGGAATTTCAATGAACAATAAACTGACATGTAAAATCAATGATTGATGAATAAAACTGGTAGCGGTTACTATTAGTGGCTAATGCATAGAATATTAATTTATTAGTTGACAGAACTGTAGAAATACAGCGCGGGCCAACGGAACATTTTTTTATAGCAAAATAGTAAATAGGTCCTAAATTATCACTATATAATATATATATATACCGTGACTGAATAATTTGATAAGATACTGCAGTCTGCACATAGACATATTAATATGTCTATGAGTCTGCAACACGGCTTTAGATAGAATCTAATCTTTAGTTATATCTAATTCTATATAATTCTATCTAAAGCCGTGGTCTGCAACGTGATTTGCGATAATATGAATACACAGGATTTCTAGCGGGAAGGGGTAAAACTGTAAAATGGAGGAATTCCTCCCGGCCCCGGAAATTAAAGAAACAAATATAAATAAAAAGTTGATAGGGAATGTTCACCCAGGGCCGGGTGCGCACCAAAGCAATTCGATCGCACTGGTTGTAACTTGTAGTGCGGAGAGGGCCGCCAGGTTATTGCAATAGGCATGCAGTTGTTGTAGGTCGTGACTATTTTTTTTTCACTGCATTCAGCAATTCAGCATTGGTGTGCGCTCTAACAGTGTCCCCTGTCAAAGTATTGATATAGGTGGTCAAAAATAGCGAGGCCCCCCCAAACCCGGGCCCGTGTTTCTCTCCGAGTATTATGTCTTAACTCTTAAGATGTAGTAAACTTAAAGGTAGTTAACTACCAATAACCATACTATGTACCAGTACCAGGTAGCTATTAACTATACCAGTCTATAGGTAGCCGCCAGCCGGTAGCGGTAGTCACTCGGCGACAGTCGGCGTCTTTATATTTTATCCATGATATAACTAGTTATTATATCATGATTTTATCTACGCTCGGAAAGTGAGTCACTGAGTCGTAATGCGTAAATCGTAATTTGACGACATTTAGTTCAGTACATTGTCCACCAGGAGCGCTAAAAGACCTATTATTATTTACTTCAAATATACATATATATATAGCCGTGTGCCCGTATTCGCTGTATGTACTTAATTTTGTACCCAATACCCATAGATTTAAATCGAATGTACTTATTTAAAAAAACACCTACGTAGAATACCTGAATGCAATTGCATCTATTCTGTGGTGATAATATCTCTTGGACAGTAGGACATCTCAGTATAAATTAGCTTGGAGCCCACACATTTCTTCAAAATTACCGATACAGCAAAGATATCAGCAACTTATAAGTCAATAAGTATAGAAAATAAATCAGCAAACCTCTTTAAGCCGGAGATATTCTCTATAATATATTGTACTATAAGTTATAAGTTATAACAAATTATACAAGATACAACCGTTATTATTCAATGCAGCGCCAGTTTAAGGTAATCCAGTAATTGTGCCAAAGAAAATATAAATAAAATTTGACTTTTCCGAACAAAAATATTTAAAATTATTTCAAACGTCCCCTGTTTCATACGAAAATAAACTCTTAATACAGGCTTTAAGTTCAAGCTAACTCCAATCAAAACTCATATTACCTTATATTTGACCAAATAAAGTTTGTCGGAGCAGTGTGAATTTCTAATTCCAATACAACAATTCTCCTTTCATTGGATCAAACGTGAACCCCCTCTTAATAATAAAAAAATCCCCATATAGCCATGTATATATGTATATAATATAATAATATGTAATATAAATGGGTAAATAAATAAAAGACTCATTAGTATAGGTAATCTTTTGACGTTCATCAATCAACACTATTCATATTCCAGGTATAGCTGTTATTTATGAAATTATATCTTTTATTCCAAATATTTTTTTTTTAATTGTATTTTATAAGTGCACAAACACATTCCAAATGTTAAGAAATTTATTATATTAATTAATACCTAATAGTTTGGATGAGTACGACTATGACAGGGAAATTTCATAATTTAAAAAAAACAATTGGACATTCACTCTGTAGTAAAGTAATTAGAAGGTGTTGAGTAAAATATGCTAAATCTATAGGTAGGTTACGTCATCGAGTAAGTAATTTCATTGAGCGGATATACCTACGCTACGTCAGTGATTACTGATTAGTCTATACTCTATATTTCTTAGGATATTTTTTTTGTACCTATAAGCTATATTAATACTGCTTTTAGTAGTTTTTTATGTATGGTAGGTAGTACCTTTATTATATAACTTGTATACTTTATAGTTTATTAAATTGAAATTCCCATTGGCTAGGGGAAAACCCTAAAATCCTCTCTAAAACACACGATAAATTGATAAATAATATAATTATCAAACATTAATAATCCTTAGCTAGTGTATTTTATTTATACATTTAAATCTAACACAAATACATTAAATTATTTACATTTTGACTGTATGATGTAATAGCTAGCGGTATTTAGTATTTGGCATTGACAAACAATTCCTAAAGAAAATTGTTTTAGTCTTCAATCATTTTGAATTTCAGTGGGCCATCCGGCATGTATATCGGATGTACAGTGTATTCCAAATCACCATACTCGTACTTGACTTCAAAATTCTGAAAAATCTTTGATAAAAAAATTATAATAAGTTATTATGATTTGTTATTTACAGCCAATGTCCGAAAAAATGTATTATGATCACTTCATATACCTTTGAAACAACTGTTTGAAGTTCCAAATCAGCAAATCTACGGCCCAGACACATTCTTTTGCCATAACCAAATGGTAAACTAGCAAACGGATGATGTTTATAACCACTTCCTTTTAACCACCTTTCTGGTAAAAACTGGTCTGGCTGTGAAAAATATTTACTGCTGTTGCTAATAGCGTAATGTTGAAACACGACTTGCACCTATTATTGAATAATAAAATATACAAACACGAATAATTTATATACCTATGTAGGTAATATTATGATGTATTATAAGGTTTTTGGTAATACCAATATATCACAAAATCATAATTTCGTAAAATCCTAATGAACATTTAGTTTGACGGCATTGATCGTTATTCAATCATTCATTCAACACATTAATCTATATTAATAGATGCTACACCGTGAGTGATTATTTGAGTTTAATAGTATAGGTAATGTATAAATATTTGTAAAGATTGTACCCACTTGTCTATAGTTTCATGTAAATATTATGAACTTCATATTATAAGTAGATAGGCATTTAAAATTGTTTTCATAAATATAGAATGTTAACTTTTGAGTACAACTTTTATTATTGATGCAATATACTACATTACTACTTATATAGTAAAATGTTATATAAACTTACTCCTTTTGGAATTTTATATCCACTTATTATTGTCTCCTTGGTCATACAGCGACCATTTCCAATAACCACAGGATACATTCTACAAATAAACGATTTACACGCATTACGTAATCCAGTTTAAAATTCTACCTAATACCTAAATACATAATACTTTTAAAAAAATTAAAAGGGAATATTTCGAACCTCAACGTTTCTTTTATGCATGCTTTTAGATATTGCAACTGTTCAAGTTTGCTGGAAGTTAATTTTGAATCAGCATTTGGTAATACGGTTCGTATTTCTTCTCTAAGCTTCATTTGTTTATCTGGGTGTCGACTTAATTGATAAAGGATCGATGCAAGAGCTGCAGAAGTCTATACATAGTTGAGAATAATTATTCATTAGTAACTAAGTGATGTCAGAGATGACCTTAGTATTACATATAACGTTATCTCACCGTGTCTATGCCAACGATAAACATGTCTAACGACAGTATCTGAGCTAATTTCGGATTTGATGGATCCAAACTAAGCACTCTTTGTAACAAAGATGATTGGCTATCTGGACAAAATGATTTTTGAGATAATAGTTGATCCATTGATCGGTTTATATGTTTGGATGTAACACTATAAAAAAATAATAATAATATAATTGGTTTAATATTGTACACATTCGATTACTTTGAATTTTTAAGTAATAAAATATTAGTAAAGTATATAGTTATATATTATAATGACTGAAAGTGCAAAAGAACATTTATTCAATTCACTTAAAAGTCAAAATACTGTTTTAAAATATTATTATACAGATAATAATTTATGTGACAAAACGATTTTGAGTTTTTTTGTTTAATTAGTACCTGTTCAAAATTATTAAAATTCGCAAATCATTATGTATTTAAAATTTCACAAAATTTTAAATTTTAATACCCAAGTTTTGAAAATGTGATACAACAGCCTGCCGAAGTTGATCTTACAGCATATTTAAAAAAATCACAATTTTATTTAACCAGCATTTTAAGTTCAAACTGTTTAATTCCTTTGATAGGAAATTTGAATCAATTGACCTACCTACGATAATGTATTAAATCCAAACCGACTATGCACTAGAAGAAAGTTTTGTGGTTTGTATGATTTATTTTTAAAATAATGACTGTCTGTCGACATTGACATTCACGAAACCACTTTATTTTTTACTGCTTTTTTTAGTCAAAATATTTATAACTATTACTAACTAAGAAAAACCTAACTAAACTATTAATACCTACTAAGAAAATTTTCTATGGACATAACATAGTATTTATAGAAAAGTAGTTTTCGACATTTTAGAGTTCTAAAAAATATAGTGTGTAGCTATGTAAGGGAACATACTATAATTAATTTGTATTTGTTTTGTCTTTTAGCTAAACTTCCAAGCACCACCCTGATTCTCGCAAATGACACGTCATTGTCGACATATTGTCATTTTTTCTGATTACATACTATTTCATTATGTAAATATGAAGTGTATAATAATTTTAAATATTCATTTTTAGTATAAAATTTAACCCTCACTTGGTAATGGTATCCAACGCTTTTATGTACTTTCTCCAAGTTGGTGTACTAAATAATTTCCAAAATGGTATTTTTAACTCTAACTCCGGGACATTTGCAAAAAACGTGTTGATGGCATCTATTAAATTTTGCGTATCCGAGTCTACTGCGTGTTCATCTTCAAGGCACCCGAGTTTTTGATCTAATGCCACTTTGGCGATAGCTGTAAAAATCAAATAAGTAATAAATTTGTGTATTCATTTTTAAAAGGATAATTTGGTACGCTGTACAACTGGCTTACATTCAAGCGACCATTTATGAATTTCATTTAAAAAGTCATCAGGAACTTCTTGGTCTTTATTTTTTATCTTTTTTATTCTAAACAAAAAATAACATATGTTGGTACTTTATAAATTATTATATATACAAGAACTATATATAAAAACCTATACTTATATACATCAGATCAATAATAACATAATATAGTGACGTAAACAATATTAATGTGGCAATGCAAATCCATAATATAGGTGTAAGTATATGTTACAAGTTATATTGCATTTTAATGATTTTATAATATTTAAATGGAATACAAAGTTTTATCAAATGAAAGAAATAATTTATTGTAAGTAGAATACATAGTGGTCGCGGCTTATTGGATGTACTTTGGTATCAGACTCGATTAACCGAATGAGTTAATAATGTACGGTAGGTCCAAGAATATAAGATATTCATACTACGCATTGTAATAAAAAAATATTTAATTTGGCTATGGATCTACTTGTAGATATTCATTATTATGTATTTATGTATTTATTTATGTATTTTGTATGGTATGTAGTCATTCGTAAAGGCAAAGAAACATACAACGTGTGTAGAAGTTTATTTTTACTAATCAAACATTTTTAGCAGGAAAATGTGGTGTATTTTATATTTGCCTCCCTGAATAAAAAAGGTTGATAATTTTTATACGAATTGTCTCCTGGGGTACCATATAGTTTATCGTAAACGAAAAGGGTCTAGTATAGGTCTAGTATTAGTTGTCTCCCAATGAGTGAGTAATAAATGTATAATGTATTATGTGTACCGTTCGTCCGTTCCTAAACGATTTAAACATTTTGTATAGATATTTATATAATATAGGTATTTATTATTTAATAATAATCTTAATGTAATATATTTTATAATTTTAATTATATTACCACAATTTTTCAAGTTGTGTATATTATTTGTATTATTTGTATAAATGTATATAATATATACAATATTGAATATTTGAATGTATCTAGCTGCCTAAGAATGGTATTTTGAATTATACTATATAGTTCTAAATATATATTTTTAAACAATGATTAACAATTAAATTATTTTCTATAATTTTAGTATGAAGTTCATCTTAAACTTAAAATAAAACCACAATGTTTGCTAAAATAAAATAGAAAAATATCTATATACTTATATCATTTTAATTTATATTATTGTTACTATAAACTTAATTTTTATAATTATTATAACATGATATGTTTTATGTATTATTCATCTATTTACAATTTACATGGTATATTTTACTATGTTAGTGATTTTTATGAACTACCACGGCGCCATTTAATACTATATGGGAGGCTATACTAGTTGTTGAGATTTTTGGAAGGCAATTCTTAAATAATTTTGAATTACCAAATCATCGTAGACAACAGGCAGCTAGTGTATATTAATTTTCTTAATTAATTTAAGGAAATTCGTATATTTTGGGAGGCAACTATAGTGGGTACTAGGTATAGACCGGAAAAATGTACGTATTTTTCACAAATATAAAAAATCACGCCAATGAAATTTACATTAAAAAGGTATAATCGGTGGAAAATATAATCGTTCCTAAAGCCTTATAATACAATAAGATTATCTTATTAACAGTTAGGTACTATATTGTTATATTATAATAAAATATAGGTACTCGTAGAGTATAGTAGGTACATAAATTATACTAATATATCAGTGTGAATTGGTACTGATGTACTGTGTACATTTAATTGTATGAAACTAATAAATAAATGCAGACAGAAGAAATAATATAACCCAAGTCATAAGTGGTTATTAGATATAATAAATTGAGTAGTTTTCTAACCTATTGACAAAGGCTGTTGCCGTATCTTCAATAGTCCCGATGTAAAATTTTGCTGTTCTCGGTTGCAGCATAGGTTGTTGTACTTTAGCTCGGAATTCGTACCATTTTTCACCATGCCTAAAATATAAAATGGGCAAGTACCATTAGTGAAGTCATCCAAAATCTAATACAGGAATTCAAATTCATTATACTGTAGGTAACCTATATATTGTATAGGTTTCTGGTCACGCATTAAAGTATCACTGTATATATTTATTGCCTTATTATAGGTGTTCATAAGTATAGATATTTAATGTGTGTGACGTAAAACTATAGTTTTACGTACTGTCTATATATATATACATAGACAGTACGTAGGTCTCTTAGTTTATTATGTACATACTCTTTGTCTTTTTTTATTATACATTATATGTCGGTGTTCAAATTATAACTTACTATTATTATACAAATATTAAAAAATAATAATTAACAACCTTGACTGATGTACACTTACACTGCTATAACACCGGCCAGATCACCAAAGAAATCCTTCCTTAAAACGTGCTTGTAATAATTTAATGATGGCATAGATGGTCGATGTGGCATGAGCTCTTCATTTCTGAATACTTTTTCGATTTCGTCAGCGTCGTATAGAAACACCATATCCGGCCTCCCGAGCAATTTTTCGATTTTTACAATGTCTCCGTACTCTTTCCATAATCTCAACGACAGTTTGTCTATTTCAGTTACTTTATAGTCACCTATTTATTTATACGACATATCATACTAAATTAAAACTTTATTATTCTAAACATGTTTTTTTAAATATATGCAAAAATATCGAGTGTTTCATATAACATTATACAATTAAGGCTGTTGAAGCATTGTGTATTTTTCGTGGTTTTTGACCAATAAGTGGAAGGTCAATTTACTTCCCGATGTTTGATCACTGCTTTTAATATGTGTATATATTTATTAGCTTTTATTTTAGGTTATGAAGGAAAACATTTTTTGTTGGTATTTTAATTTAACTAGCCTTAAAATCAAAATTATTTTAAAAAATAAAACTATTTTTTTATCATTTCTATATAATATAAATGTATATTAATAGTTAATGTAAACTTTGAGTAAATATTTGCTCTATATATAACCATATAAAAACGTAATAAATACAAATGTTTTGACAAAATTTGAATTGACGTACTACTCGTATTTATAGTATCTCCCTTGAAAATTGTTTTCTCTTTTATGGCAGTTTCTACTGGGTAGTAAATTAATACCTGGGTTTAGGTCCTTAAGGCAATTTAAAGGAACATTTGAATTCTTATAGAATTTTAAGTGATTTTAGCTCTTTCATGCTAACACTCTTAATGTATTCACACAGACATTCCATAAATAATAAACTGCCAATATTTCAAATTGTTTACTTTAACAGCCTTAACACTTTCTTTTTATAATTGTTAAATAATTACAATTCCATAATTTTGTACCAACATAATATTATATTACAAAATAGTATGTTCCATTGTAAGTACTCATGTGTAATGAGATTGGGTATTTTTTTTTCAAATATAAATATATGAAGAAGTACTGAAGCGCCTATAGTAATAACATTATTGTACAGAAAAAAACGTATTGTATTAATAATCATCATAGGTTGATTTTTAGTTTAATAATAAAAAATGTATTAAAAAATATTTCAAAACAATACAGTTTGTTTACTCTGCATCTTGATATTATATTTTATGAATTTATGATTGTTTGATTTAGGTAGTAGGTACCAGGCACCTGGTACTTATCATATTAGTATAATATATTGTAATATACGCTTACCGATATATGACATGAACCTCCAATTATTTCCCAACAACGGTAACGACCTAGGGCCCGGTAGTTCCGAATACTCTTTGGCAAAATCTACATCTCCTTGTAATACGCTCGTAAAAGCTTCAGTCGACTTGTTAGCATGGTCAATTGTAATCCGTAAATTCCTCAACCGTCTGGCCAAAACGGACATATTACTATTTTTATTATTGAACGTCTACGTGACCTGTAAATAAATATTTAAGTGCAATGTGCATATTATATTATTAGTCCGTTGAGTGTATAGCGCATTTATCATTTTTTATTTATAATTTTATTGTACAGCGTGGTTGATGACGACGCGCTGTGATAAAATAAAAAAACATATTTACTCCGGGATGTACCCATACAATAGATGACATCAATATGGATATAATGGTTCTTCTACAGATATATATACCCAACATAGATTGCAGGCCTATAGCGAATCGATTCATTGGTGTTATTATATATGTCGTGGCACACCGTTATAGGAAGGCACCTACCTATATTAGAAACTTTATTTGTCCTAGATTTCATTTCGAATTCTCGTCGCGAACAAATATTGATAAGTTTACGTTTGATTCAACATTAAAAAAGCTGTACTTCTGTACTTTTGAATTTCAATCCGATCGAAAATGTTTTTATATTATGTAGAATATGCGTGTTGTAAGACATAACACCAGATTAGGAATCTTTATTGTTCATTGCCTTAAGAAGTTGGTTCAAACAAATATTAAATATAAAATATATCTGAACAATTTTTAATATCTTAACTAAGGAATTTTTTTAATAAAATAACATTTTTTTTTAAAAAAATTTTAATTAATGCTCAAGTTTTTCTTTGAAATAAAATTGGGAAATAAACAAGGAATATAATATGTCTATGTTATTCTTAGATTTAAGTTTTTGATATTGCAACTGTACATAAATGGTGTATGGATTTGAATTTACACAGTTTTCAAAATTATAAACAAAATATAATATAAAATAATTTATAAAATCAGTAAACCCGATCTGCAACTGTATTGTTTCCCGCATTAATGCATTTATTGAACGTCGATATTATTTGTTCTTTTTATATAATAATATTAAAATTATTTTTTAATTACCTGTTTAATTAGTTGTGCGTATAGTAGTATACATTTTATCCGTGTATGTACAACTATACGACCCGAATAAATAATTTCGACCGCAGTTTATAGTAAATCCATCACGACGGTTTCCGCAACTGGTAACTACACGACAAACACTAAACGCGTATAGTTTGATACTCGTTACAATATAGGTAGGTAGGGTTTTCTCTTTCGTAAATTCGCCGTGGGATGAATTAACTTAAATGTGTATTTCGTAATGTATCTATACCTATACACAAGCTAAGACCCGTCAGTCCGGTTTAGAAATAATGAAATTTGCAGTGAAAGGACGGTATTGCCACGGAGATATTATATAGACACTAATTTCACGATTGTTTATCCCCTGCCCAACGATCCATCCGGATGGACGTATCTGATTATTATAAAAAAAACACGAGTAGTGGTGTACATTTATTCCGGTTCTGGCTTACTTCACACGAATTATTTTTGTTAGTTGGTCTTAAGATATATTTTTGATTCGTTACACATAGTTAAATTTTCATTTATTTTAAACTTGTTTTTGGTTATCTTTCAAGCATAGCTTCGTTCATCAATGTTTTATTCCTTTGTTTTGATTTTAAATAATTTATTATGCTGAAAAAGCTGATATTTTTTAATTTATCGGAATATGAACAGCTTAAGAGGAACTTTCCATAAAATTTGCAAGGTTTTTGATCGTGAAAAAATGTTTTTAGCGACACTTCTAGAAAAAAAGATAAATATTTTTATATGTACCTACATATAGCTCAAAAAGAGTCAACATTTATTGAACATTTGGTGATGAGAGACAGAAAAAAACACATGGTAAAATCAATGCATTCATCGCTCAAATCAGGATCGAAAAAAACAGGGAACTCGTTCTGCTGTATAGTAGATGTCTACAATTATTATTCTGAGCATGGATGCTCTGTTAGTCTATATTTCAAAGGATATCTCGTTAGAGATGGTGTTTCTCATGTCGTTATATTGTTTAAAAAAATTATTTAAGTCAAAAATATAGAATTTCAAAAAAAAACAAAACAAAAAAACCATGTTTCTTTATTTTAACCTAGACATTTGTTTATCCCAATTTAAAAAATATTTTAGTACGCAGAAACGCAGTTGTACCAACAGCAAAACCAACTTAATTTTTTTTAATGGTAACGACTATATTTTTAATAGATTTTGCTTTCACAGAATTTTTTTTTTAAATTTGTCATGGTAAAATTATCAATTTTGGTTTATCAGTTTATTAACCACGGTTCTTTAATTTAGTAAATTATTTATGGTTTAAATGAAAATAATTGGTATAAATTTAATTTACTATTGCTAAATATTTTTCAATTGTTTTTAGTTTTTTTTCTATAAATGTGAGTAATTTTTTTTTGGAGGAGGAGGTAAAAAACTTGAAAATTTTTCAAAATCAGATTTTAAATAACTGCATTATAGTAGAAACAAGAGAGTGAGCGAGTATGCTACCTGTTTATAAAATATTAATAAAATAATATATTATATACATTATACATATAGATATAAGCAATGCGATTAAATAATATATATATTCCAACCAAAACCAAATTTTATTCAATGATTTTAATAATATCAAATATTTAAATTATTATTTTTAAAGTATATTCTGAAAAATCTATCTACAACATTTTTTAATCTTAAAAATTAGCAATAATTGAATTCATTAGCAACTATATCTAGCAATAAATAAACAATGTTAATTTGTTATAAAAATAAAGTACATCGCATTATATATTGTATTTACTTTACATATAATCTAAAATATGAAAAATGACTAAAAAATATCACTTAATGGTACGTACCAAAATTCTTAATACATCCGACTACTATAATAATATGTACTTTATTGAATACCTATACCTATATCTAATTATATGCATCCAGAGTGTAACAGAAATAACTGGCATATGTAATTATTGTCTATTGATTAATCATATTGTATAATGACTTAATCATAATAAATTGAAAACAAAAAGTGATATTTAATTAATAATAATCAAAGGATTAAATAGAACAGTCGTTATTAAATGGTTGGGTAATTAAATTTGTCAGTTATTTCTGTAACGCTCTCTTTAGGCTGCATAGCTTATAATCTGTAGACTATATCAAGATAATTGTTAACGTTACTGAAGTTCTTAAATAGTTGTTTCTTTAATGTCAACCATTTTGTGATTTTAAGATTATCGAAAACAAATTAAAGAAAGAACGGACTGAAAAGATTGCCACCGATAACAACCGGCATAAAAAGAGAAAAAAGAAATCCAAAAACAAACAACAGCAGTCTTTTAAGACTGACAAAGTAAATGATATAAATGGACAACCAACAGATTTCTCGAAAAAATATTGTAATAAAGTTAATCATACCGTACGCAAAGAGAACAAAAAAGAATTGAAAAAGCCAGGTAAAAAAATACACTGCACAAATTAAGTATAGTAATTTAAAAGCTTGACTTTTCAGAATTAACAAACGAAGTTGTCGATGTTAATTTTGGAAAATCCGATATTGGTTTGAGAAAAAATAAAAAATCTCATAATCTCATAGATGTAAAACCACCGAGTTCCACAGAACTGAGAAAGCCATACGTGTTTAAAAAGCGGATAGTTGGTCGATCGAAAAATTATGATTTTATTTGTTACAGTAATCGTTTTAACCATTTACCTGAAAACCACAACTGTATTGAATTTTGTAGTAAACAAGACCAAAAAAAAAATTATCAAAATAATTGTCAACTAAATAATGAAAAATCTAATGATCAACGTGATAAATTAGTTAGAGTAATCACACCTTTAAAAGATTGTGACAATGCAGACCAATGTTCAAATTCGGTTTTTTTTACAACTCAAAATAAAGAAAAATTGTGTGACAGAAATATGAAGTGTCATGATATTAAAACAATGATCATCAATAGAGGGACCAAATATACCACAGGTACTTACCTACATAACGTGGTTTTTAAACAATTATAAACACATGTTTATACGTTATTGCAATTTTATAATTATAATCAATAACTGGTTTTAAATAAAAATAACTACATAATATATTCTAAGTACATATTACGTATCTTTGTATTTTATACTTGACACCCATTTTTTTGCAACTTTTTTTTTATCTTATGTAGTGAAACATTCTGACAATGACGGTGAAGTCAGAATTTGGCAGTTGACCTAAGTTTTAATTTTTAAAGCTATAGTTAATTGAAATTTATAGAATTAGCATATGCATCTGGTGTGGTTACTAGCTTGTTTGGCAATTAAAATCGGAAACATCGCTCGACTTGCTATGTAAAACCCCCTTAGGTGGGTCTAATTGGTTTTTTTTAAAGGCATTATTTTACTTTTATTATAGGGCATTACATTTTCAGCCCTATTTATAAATATAAAATATAATTTATAGTGTTATATTTATTTTAAAACAGATTTTTTTGTTTATTGATATTTAAGATACAAATTGTCAGCATATAAATAATAGTAAAGAAAACTACAAAATGAAAAATTTCAATGATTTCCATGATAAACACAATTGGGATTTTTATAGTCATAATGGCCAAAATACCTACAGTATAAATAATGGATTCTTAAATAAAGCAGAAAATCCCAGAAGAAATAAATATAACAAGTATTTATGATTTTTGAAAAAATGTAATTGAACATGATTAGAGGTACAACTTTTTTAGTAATTTTTGGCATATATAGGAACATTAAACCAATAATAGAATCGTTTCATAAGAACGAATACGATAAAGGTTTAGTTTATATATGTTCTAAGTATACGGAACAGGAATTTGCAAAAAATCAAAAACTAAATTTGGATGTTATGGATATTCATTTAAATCCATTATTCAATTCAACATTTATTAGCACAATAAATCTGCAACAAGAAAATAAACATAATAATAAAAAGGTAATAAAAATAAATTGTATAACAAATAAAAAAATAGGTTTTTTAGTTATTGTCTATGTGTTGGGTTTGTTGATTTTATTATGACGTAGGCCTCTCAGTCATTTTGAACTTAAGTTCGCCATCAGGTGCGTACATGAATGTTACTTTGTATTCCAATGGTTTATGCAAATATTCAAGTTTGTGCGATCGTATCAACTATACAAAATTAAACATAAGTTTTAAAATTATATTAGGTATAATATCGTTCGTATAAGTACACTTTTTGTCAGCGTATAAAACATAATTTATTATAAGTGGATTAAATATAAAAATTAAAAATAGTTATTTGAATAAATAAATTATAATACTATTGTAATATTTATACTATTTTATAATATTATTGTGTAAATTTGAATTACCTTCGCCAAAAAGACTTGCATTTCTAAGTCAGCAAATCTTCTTCCTAGACACATTCTTGGCCCATGTCCGTACGGCAACGAAGCAAATGGGTGAATATAATCTGTTGAATGTTTCAACCACCTTTCAGGTTTAAATTTTTCACAATCCGTTACGTATTCTTCCATATTCCCCGTAACAATAGTTGGAAAAACTAACTGAATCTATTTGAAAAATACACTTTCGTTAGTTCGAATTTTTTAGCACTCAGTATTTTGAAGAAAGTTACCTAATACATTTTTATATAAAAATGTTAATAATGTTAGTTATTAAAAGAAAAATTCAGTATAGTTTATTACATCATCAGTGTTCCCGTGTTCCAATAGTAACAATTAAATTTAAATAATATATATATTTTTTTTAATTGGACTTAAGCCCAGCGACCAAGGCCATTAGCTGTTGTAGGGGTTATGAACTGTAGTAGTGGTAAGGTTGGTACGGTAGATTTGTTTTTACGATTGTTACGGTTGTTACGGTAGGTAGCAAACACGTGTATGTCTGGCAAGGTTTTTTACTAATTTGAACCTGAGTGGTCACCCATCCGAGAGCTAGTAGGTGTGGCCGTTACTTACTCACAGTCGCATTCCGCGACTGCAGGTAGCACCCAATGCGCCAAGCCAAGCCACATAATATATTTTGTTTTTGTTATAACATTAATTTTTTATATAATTTCCATATTATATAGATATCAACTTCTAAATCTAAGATGTCCAAGCAAACTTATAATATTCAAAACTACTCAAAAATGATAAAAAATAATTCCGGTTCATTTTACGATCAAAACAAACAAGAAGATAAAAACGACCCAGGTTATTTAAAATGTGATAAAACTATTGATAATTATTCAGAGGAAAACGTAAATTGGACGAAAAAAATCAATTTATATAAAAATAAAGAAAATATAAAATATTATAATAATGAAAGCAATGAAAATAATTACAATAGTAAAAAATCCATTCATATCAACAATTTAGACATTTTCACTGCATATTTTGATAAAAGTTAGTTTTTATTATAATTTGTTTCATTACAATTTATTACAATTAACACATTTTTATGTTTATAGTTTGGGAAACCGTTACACAAGAATTGTCAGGATACTGAACGATTAATGTTTTTTTTGTTGATTAGTAAAATATTTATTAAATACAACATTTTACAATTGTTTGTTTCATTTAATTTGGATTAGTAGGTATCTAGGTATTTAATTCATTATATACGGTTATGATTCTTAAAGCGATAAACTTACTCCTTTTGGTATTCTGTATCCACATATCACCATATCCTTTTGAAGGGTTCTACCATTACCAATCACAGTTGAATACATTCTGCAATAATCATTTAGTAAGTAAACCGTAAGCATGTTATATAAGTTCAAACAATTTTACCGTAATACTTCTTTGATAAATGCTTTCAAGTAAACCATTTTTTCTAATTTACTCGCGTCAAGCTTATCGTCTTTATTTGGTAAAATTTTCAGTATTTCTTGATGTATTTTTTCTTGTTCTTCCGGTCGTGTGGCTATTTGATAAAGCATTGAGCATACGGCCATCGAAATCTAAACAGCAGTTAATTTTACTGGATATAAGTTTGTTGTATAGTTCTAACTATTATGTATTACTTAAAGGTAAATTATCTATTTAGTAATTTTAATAACTATAAAAATATAAATTACAATATATTTTGACAGCAAAAAAATATGAAATACTTGAATGACCTTACAATTATGTATTTAGAAAGTAGTATTATACAAAACAGAAACATGGAAATCCTTAAAGAGATGAACCTATTTTAAAAAAATATAGCAAGAACACATGGATTATATCACATGCATTTTCAATAACCTAAACATTTATGTATCATTTTAAAATATTTTGTCTGCATCTTTAGTAGTAATGCATTTTAGAAATTATAAAATGTAATGTGTTTCTTCAGAAATACCAATAAAGCAGTAAACCCTGGTAGTTGAGGCGTATTTTTAAATAAAAAAAAATAAAAAAAACAGAAACAGATTTTACATTTTTGCGGTAGGTACCTACTAAGTACTAAGTTATAAGTAATATATAATATGAGAATCAAATATGTTGTTTATTCAAAAAATGCTACGCTGAAATGTTAATCTAAGCATCCAAAAGGTTTTCGATCAAATTATACGTATATACATCATACATGTATCATAATCACTAAATCACTTTCTAAACAAATAGGAATAATACATTTCAAAAACTTATAAATTGTAAGCCTACGAATAATTTTAAGTAACAAAATTAAAAATTATTACATAGCGTAGGTACCCATTTTATTAAAATAAACATACTTTATAATATAAATAAATAAATAAATACAAACCGTATCAATCCCAACTAAAATAAGATCCAACGCCAATATGTAAGCAGTTTTTGGATCAGGTTCATTCGCCAAAATTCTCTCAACCAAAGACAATTCTTTTTCATTCACCGATTGTGATTTATTTTTTAATCTCAACATTGCATCGTCAATGTACTTCATACAAATTCTATTAAAATATTAAAACTGTATTAATACAGATACAATTTGAACAATTTTTTTAGGGTATAAAAATTAATAATTTTTTTTAAAAATAATTTACTTAAACTTCAACGACAAATGTATGTAGCCTACATTATCTTAATATTAGGAAAGATAATATAAACTAATGTATGTTAATCTAAGTATAATATATGCACATATTGACATGTTTTAGAGAATTTATAATTTGTGGCTTAAGTTATATTCTGGAAAAATGTAATGGTTGAGGTCGTGTTCTCTTCGTTAAGTGCTTGGCGAAGTGCTGATAGGGTTGTTGAGAATAATTAATAGTATACACGTTCAATCATAGTATATTTAATATAGACAGTTTATTTTTAGACTACCTACTTTTTTTTGTAATGTAATAATTTTGCATATTTTATCATTTGTGTCGTTGTTAGCTACCCACAAATATAAAATGTGTACCTCAAGTTCTTGGAGTTATAATTTTAAAGTAATTCTTTGAAAATAGACTGAAAAAAATTATTTATAATAGCTCATTATTATCATAACAATTGTGTATGTCAGCGATACAATGTGCCCTACCTACTTTAGTAGACCATTTTTCGGTCTCAGTCAAGAAGCGTTGAACTATAATAATATGTTAGTTACTTATAACATACTAACCGCACTACAACTTTTGGAAATAATTTTTAAAATAATTTAAAGTCAGTGTTTCCCAATAAAGAAATAATTATGAGGATTTATATTTCAACACCCGTCACTAACTGTACTGAGGAAAGATAATTTTTTCATTGAATCGAATAAAAACTTCTTTGCGTTCAAAATTAGGACAAGAAAAATTTAACTCTTTAGTGATTTTGTCGATTGAAAGGGAAATGACATAAGAAATACTATTTGAAGACATCATAATTTAAACTTTTGCAGAAAAAAAGCAAGATGCAAACAAATGAAATAGTTTTTTATTACATTATTTTTTCTCATATGCTTTATTATGTTGCAAAGTAATAATAATTACAATTTTTTTAAGTTGGATTATTTGCTATTGTTTTTAAAAAAAATAATATAATGTAAATTTGATTTGAAGAAATTAGTTCGTTCAAGACACCTAATTGTATACCTATATAAAATAATTACATTAAATTGGTAGAGCAAATTTATTCGAAAACATCATGATCGATCATATTTTAATAAATATTGTATACCTATAGTCTATATTTTTTTAATAGTTTTGTTAAATAAGTATTTAAAATTTTAAAAATACGTTTTCTCTTTAATAAGTTTAACGGGGTGGCAAAATAAAATTAGCCTCGAGGCGGCAAGTGTGTAAATCCGTCTCTGTATAGGTATCTATTGTTTTGACCCATCTCCTATATTATTTCGTCATTGATTTTAATTTAAAAGATTTATTTTTATAAATCATGTAAGCATTTATAGTATAACAATTCGTTGCATACTTACTCAATGAAATAATCCATATTTGAAACATATTTTTTCCAGAGTGTGGATGGCAAGTATCGCCAAAACGGATACTTAAGCTCTAATAAGGCCACGTTGCGGAGTGCGTATTTTGCAGCATCGATTATTTTCTGTGGCTCTGAATTTTTCGGTAAATCCGGGCTGAGACAACCTAGTCTTGCGTCTAATGCCACACGACCGATACATTCTAAAGCCCATTTATGAATTTCATTATCAAAGTCAGCTGGCATTTCAGAATTTTCGTTTTTCATTTCTTGCATTCTATAATTATAGTTCAGGGAAGTATTATAATATAGGAATAATTAACATGAGAAGATATTGTTTTTGAATGTAGATCATATGTGAATGAGTATAGGGTTATTTAGCACTATATAATACGTACCTTTTTATAAAATAGTCAGAAACTTCTTCAATTGGTTGAATATATTTCTTAACAGTTTGTGGTTGCAAGACAGGCTTTTGAACTTTAGTTCTGAATTCTCTCCACGGCTCTCCGTGCCTATAAATAGACAATTTAGATAATAAGACACATATTATGATATATAGTCAATAATTATTTATATTGTGTTGTGTACATATTATATATTTGTTTTAGTTCTAACACTCACACTCCGACGACACCCGGTAGTCTCCCGAAAAATTGTCCTCGAACCTGACTTTTATATTTAACCAAACACGGCATAGAAGGTCTAAATGGTGTATCGCCTTCTTGTCTATACACTTTTTCTATTTCATCAGCATCGTACACAAATAACAAATCCGGTCGACCAACAAGATTGCCCAACTTTGCTATTTTCCCGTATTGTTTATACAGAATGTAGGAAACGTTTGCCAAATCTGATATCTGATATGGGCCTTCAATATAATATATAGTAATTAAAAGTTTGAGCTTGAAAAGTGCAATATTTGAATTCTTACAGTATAATATATACTTATATACAATGATCTATATATTATAATCAGTGTTCAGGGCTCGTAAGTTCAGGCATTTGCATATAAATCTTGTATTGGCGTAGTATAAAATAAACACAATTGTAAGTATAACATTTGGAAATTCATTTCAAGGGGTCAGGCGATACGCATGGAGTTCTATTTTGCATATTATATATCATTGTGTATTTGGAATATTTTGACATAATAATGTATATATTTTATGTTAAAGGAACAATTAATTTTTTTCACCTTTTTAATATATTTCCGGAACCAATTGTATCAATATTTTTAATGACTATAAAAATACAATTTGTATGAAATCTTTAAAAATACGGTCTATATTTTATAGAAAGTATCTATGTGATCAATACCTATAGAACTACTATATTATAATTTACGTTGATAGTACAATTGAATTATTGTTGAAAATATAAATAATCGACCCTTAACTCACAAGTCGTAAGTCAAATAAAAATTATAATAAATAAATTACCTACTGAAGAAAAAAATGTGTTCATTCATACTGTACGAGTTTGGTGTCAAAGAATATCAGGGTAAAATTAAGTTTTCTTGATAAATCAAAACAATTAATTCTATAATTTTAGATTCTGAGTGAAGCGATACTATGGTTTGTTCTTTGTGAGTCTGATGAGTGAAGACACTTTTTAGTAGAAGAAGGCTCAAATCATGAACTTCGACCGAGGTTTCTGAAAACAATCGAATCTATGATCATTAGCTTGTACTTAGGAGAGTCAAAAGTAGAACTTTCTCAGTACTTTTCAAAATGATTAGGGAAAATAGATATTTACTGTATATAGCATATTTGAATTTGTTTTGTAGAAGTATAGTTGTATTCAAATTTAAACTTTTTTTTTATAGCGCATAAAGTTTACGAGCCCTAACTGTTATATAATATATTAAATATTAATATTACCTATGACTGGTAACATTCTCCAAGTGTTTCCTATAATTGGCCATGGCGTGGGTCCTGGGACCTGACTATAGTGTTTGGCTGTGGTAAGATCATTAGTCACTTCTAGGTCTTCGGGTGATCCCGTGGAGACGTGGGGCGAATGTGCAGTAGCTGTCGATCGCCATCTCATTGATTGAATTTGAAACTGACGAATATTTTTCATTGTGAATAACTGTTGACATTGTTATAAATTTCTTTAATGTAAGTATTTAGGTTCTTTCAATTTAAAAAAAAATACAATATGTATACAATGGTGTATTATATTTTGGTACACAGTTAATTAAACTATACCAATAACAACAATAATAATTGTTTAGAAAGTATTGTACCATCATCTATATAATACACAATAGTATCATTGAGTGAACGATATTATATAATTATTTGACATTAATTAAATATTGAACAGTGAAAGGAAGATTCAATGGCGTCCAGTAGAAAATATGTTAACGAGCATCATTATTATAATATGTACCTAGTAGGTATATACGTTCTTTTAAATGTATTGTACCATAGTTTGTACTAAAATTTGTATTAAACTTAATACCAGCGGGTTTCTAAGAAAATCATATTTTAAAATACAAATTAAACGGCAAATAATAGAAATTGTAATATTAATAAATATATCCCAATGGAATATTTTTTCTAAATGTTACAAATATCAAAAAGATATTTTACTAAGCAGAATACTGAATATTTAATATCTACTTTGAAAATCTAAAATATGTTAATTAATTCAAACAATTATTTTTACAGAAAATAAAAAAAATGGACCTGTATCTGTAAATAATAGATATATTACTTTTAATATTTGATTTTCAATATTATAATAAAATTATTATACAATTAAGCGCTTTAGTGGTATTATTGCATATATTATTATAGATAAGTATGGTATCTTACTTTTCAAAGAATATCATTGAAGTCACCTGCAGCAGTAAATATATTATTCGATGAACAATTACGAACGCAGATGGACACTGGGCATCGTTATACTTGTGTACGTTGAACTAGTGAAAGTTCTACATATTTAACTCTTTAGTAGTGTAGCCAACACAAATGTTTATTTGTGGAAAGAAATTAAACAACATAATATGTGATGTTCTATATTTTATTATAATATAATAATTATACTTATATAAAGTTAAAATATTTAGGTAAAAATGTTTGGATTAAGTTAAAATTTAACTTGGACACCATTCGAAATATATTACAATATAGGTGCAGCGATTCATGAACGTACCAATATATATTTTTATAAGTATTAATAAAATACCTGAATACAACTATTAATACATAAACTTTTTTAATAAAACAATCATTTTACTTATTAGTTGTTTTAAATTCAAATTTGTTTGTATCAAGTATTATAATTTATAAAGTACCTACATATAATAATAGTTCTGGTGTATAGACGTATAGTAGGCGTCGGCTGTCGAGTGTACCACTCATTGAGTAGGTTATTGTAAATTTGAATTAATGTATTAAATTTATATATTTTATAATCCTTATTTCATAATATTTATTAAATTAAAACTAAAACTTATTTTTGGTTTAACTATTCGATTTGTCAACATTTCCACTTAAAATGATTAAAAAAAATTTGAGTATCTATGTATATTTTGAAAATTTTTAGGCTGCTATAAGAAAAACGTATAGTTTATAGAGTTTACATTTTTAACTAGAAAAAAATTTTAAAATGTTCTTCAGTTTGACAAAATACAAATGTTGTTAAAATTTGAACTTCAAACACTTATAATATTATAAAAAAATTGTGTGTACCTATATATTTTTGATATCTTTAATTCTCTATAAGTGCGATTTATTAATCATAAAATTGTTAAGCTTTTTGACTGATCTTTTTTTTAAACATTTGTAGAAGACAAGGCGTGATAGGTATGTCCAATTGGTAATTGGGCGGTAATAAGTGTGACCGAGAGTGATTTAAGCCTGATAAACATTGTAATAATAATATATAACACTGCAGACACTACACCACATACGTTATCTGATAAATAAAAATAACTGATTCATTACATCAATTTATCAATCCATTACAGTATGTTCCCCAAACCATTGATATACTTGTTATGTTGATACCATTATCATTTATTAATATGGTTCAATAATTGATAATTATTATAAACGACCACATAAACTATTCGGTTATCATTGACATATAAAATTTTAACATGCACTTATTTCGAAACTCCGAAAAAACTTATTCATTTTGAATAAGTCAACTTAAATCTTACTGCTTAGTACATAATTTGGTCTTAATACGTTTAAATTATAGGCTAAAACAGTATAATTTTATAGAAATATAAATATAGTCTTAAAGACATTTTATCTCTAGCTCATGAAAATGTTCTCCCCGAATTTGGAAATTTTCATATAAGTATACCTATACATTATAATTTATGATTATACAATATGGCAATACAAGATAGAACAATATATAAGTGTAAATTATTAGGTTTAAATATAAACAATTTAGGATTATAGGAAAGCTCACTCTACGAGCGGGCTAAATTTCTGATTTCTTAACGCATTTTAATACAACGCAATAATTCCATGTACAATCAATTTCTTTCACAATAAAAATGACATCAGTTCCGAAGCATAACCGGGATAAATAATAATTGATAGGTAAACAATATAAATCAAACATCAACGTATTGTGACAGTGAGATGATCAATTTTAAAATCAAAATTTATCGAAAGCAAATATCTTTGTTGTTTAATTACGTTATCTACTTAGATCTATATAAAAATATTTCAGAAGAATTTTAATTTTTTTTAATCGAAATATACAATCTATGCCGTAGACATAATAAGAATATGTGCTACAAGTAATTTCACATGTATAGGATGAGGGAAGAAACCACCCAGTGATCGCACTTCCTTTTGATTATTTATATATAGATCTTATGTATAAATTTTACTTTTTGTTTTGTTTTTTTTTTCGTTAATCATTAAGAAGATCTCTACACCTGTTTCTTTTTAGACGCCGTGGTGAGTTTCCAGGAATCGTGTGAGTTGCTAGTCCAGATATAAGAGGGTTTGGGTGAGAGGGCAGTTTATGGAAGAAACGTTTAAAGAACTTTTTGGCTTCTTCGTGTAGAGTTTTAATTTTTAAGTCGGAGTGTATAGCAAAATTTGAAACATAATAGGTGGGGCTTGGTGATGGAGCGAAGGATTTTGTTTTGAGTGATTTGTATTTTAATAAGATTTGATTTCTTGGCATTGCCCCAGAGTTGGAGTCCATATTATGTCCACATAGGCTTTATTGATGATTTGTAAATGAGCAATTTTATATTTAATATAGTATGGTTATTAGTTAATAATGCTTTAAGCAGCCGATTACGCGCGTTTAGGGCGAGTTTTTTTTCTCCTACGTGTAATGCCCAAGTGAGGCGTCGATCAAGGGTTAGCCCTGGATATTTTACCGATTGAGATGAAGAGATAGGTATATCAGCTAAGGAACTTCATGACATGGGGTAAGTGGTAAGTCTAAGTGTAAAGGTAGTATATAGCGATTTTGATTGATTAACTTCAACTCTCCATTTATCGTACCAATTTGACATTAAGTTAAGATGATGTTGAAGATTTAGGCAAGCTGAAATTGGGTCTTCATGTATTGCTATAATTGCCTTGTCATCCGAAAATTCAGCTACTGTTGAGTTTAGAGAGGTAGGTTGATCAGCGGCACATATATTAATATATTATATAGAATTGGTGATAGTAAACCACCCTGGGGAACTCCTGCATTAATGCTTGCAATGTTTGAGTAAGATGAACCAAACCTAACTTGAAAGTGGCGGTCGGTTAAGTATGATTTAATTAACAGGTAGTACGTTGGTGGAAGAAAAAGTTTTAATTTGTATAGCAGCCGTTCGTGCCAGACCCGATCAAACGCCTGAGACACGCAGGAGCAGTATTTTTTTTTTAGGAGAAAAAGTTATGGCGTCCACTAACCTGTGTAGCTAGTGTGTTGTAGATTGGGAGGCACGAAAACCTAATTGAGTGTTAGGAAGTACATTACTGGAGTATGTGCAAGGAAGGATTCTTTTTAAAATTAGTCTTTCGAATAATTTGGCGAAGAAGGGCAGGAGGCTTATTGGTCGACATGATGAAGGTAGATCGGGAGGCATTTTCAGTTTAGGGAAAAGAATGATGATTGAACATTTCCAAAGTAGTGCGAAGTGTGCCAATCTAAGGGCAATGTTAAATATAATTGTTAGTAGAACGATTGCTCTTTTTGGGAGACACCTTCCCACTTCAGCAGTGATTAAGTCATAGCCTGGGGACTTCTTAAGGCTGTATTTCTGTAAAGCAAATTTAACACCATTTGGAGTAAAAGATTTAGAAGAATTTTAAGTATGAAGTTTGAGTATTTTTAATTTTACCAATGTTTTTATTTTTTTTTAGTATACATACTTAATATCACAGAAAAATACAATATTAATATTTTGGTAAGCTTTTGTAAATCAATTTAATTTGTTTAAATTAGTTTTATAATTTATTTATATTTTATATGAATAGTTCATCTTTCATTTAACATCTTACTAGTTAACCACCTATTTACTGTATATAGTATATGGGTAAGTAGTAATTTAGATACTCACCGAATACCCTAGATATATAAAAATATGTATTTTGATGTATCTGTGCCGAATCGTAATTTGTAGCAAACAAGAATTATCACGGAAAAATAATTAATAGGTAAGTAACTCGGTCACATGTTACATTTCATTTTAAAAATATGTACATCAATTTTACCACAGAACAACATGTGATTTAACATATTGTAAATGTTAAAAATGTTCAAAAATAATAAATGATTGATAAATTGATCAAAAATAAGAACAAAAATGAACATATTTTGTAAATGGGATTATTTTTGTGATTCCGTTCGTTCTTGCTGCTGGTTACACTGTACTATACTGATAACGATTGTTTATATTTTTTTTAGGATGAAGAATAATGATAATATAGTTCGAAACTCAAAAACTTAAAAACTAGCCGAGGTACTCATGATTAAAATACCTAGTAATATTATTGCCGTGAACCATAAAGTACAAATGTAGTCACTTGTAAAATTTTCCTGAGATTATTAAAAGTCGAAACGGCGATGAAGTTCTGTTGACATTTTGTTTGAAAATCATTGTCCATAATGGATACTTTGGTAAAAGCCGACGAATCCCAAAACTCTTCCATGCAGCGGGATGGCGACAATAAACTTAAATTATTTGAAAAAATTGTCTATTTTTCTAGCGGGTCGATTGGCGACGAGGTAAGTACCGACTATTATGCACACGGAATTGTTAATTTTGGTGTTTTTAATGTTTTAGGCATTATTGGTGCTCAAAAACAGCAATGCCGAATCAACATGTTTGTTATCTGATTCAGTTACACATTGTATTGTCGGAAAAAATTATGTAGAAGCTGATGTTAGTGCTGCAAGGGAATTATATGATGTTACTACTGTAACCCCAGAATGGATCCGTATGTCTGTGTTGTGCAGTAAACTACTACCGTATCCTTTTATTTTCTGAGTTATTTACAAAGTGAATTTAATTAATTAATGAATAAGTACATTTTACAATTAAGTATGATTTTTAATTTTATTTAAAATTAAATTTTCCCAATCATATTATGTATTATATAGAAATTTGTAGGTAATTAAAATTGTTTAGTTTTACACCATAATAAACATATCAATCAATTTTTAATGAATATGTTCAATTTAGATGATACAAGTACTTGTGTCAATAATTTGTGTCTTTTTCTTAATAATTAATTATAGAACAAAACCATTTAATCCATTTGAAGATAATCTATTTAGTGGAATAAATGTATGTGTATCTCAACAGACTGCAAATGATTGTAAGATCTTATGGGCACTAGTCACCTATAACGGTGGTACTTTCCAACTAACATTGAACCTTAAGAAAACTACTCATTTGGTGGTCACCAAACCATTTGGGGTAATTATTAATTAATAATATGTCTGTAAATAGATTCATGAAAAAAAAAATAATTACTTTACTATGTATATATTTTATTAACTGTCACATTTGGTATATTTTTCTGGGTTCAGGACTTAAATCATTAGGATATTAAGAAGTTCTACAATGCTTTTTATTCGTTAATTTTTATAATTTTAATTGCTTCAAGTCCCAACCCCTGCTAATAAGTAACAATTATCAATTGTTTTTATTAATAAAAATATAATATTTAATTTATTATTATAAATATTTTATCATTTCTCAACCATTCTATAATAATTTAACTATGCATTTAATTTATATCAATACACAATGATGCAGACACAATATAATATGCTGACTGAAATAGTTTACCATAATTAGTCAGAATTAAAATGTTATATATTTTATATTTAAAAAAAAAAACTTTCTAAGTATATAGATTATAGGTGGAAAATGGTTTTTATTTATGCGACTATTTTATCCAATACTTTATGAAATTGTTTAAACATTATGATTAATTATGAATTTTATTTGTTTGTTTTTAAATTGATCAAAATATTTTATCAAAAACTGAAAAAATACTGTTTTATTTAGAAAAAATATGATGCAGTTTTATCAAGTGGTTCAGATAAGATCAAAATTGTAACACCCGATTGGATTATTGATTGCTTAAAAAACAAAGAATTGTGTCCTGAGACCAACTATCATCCTAGACTTCTTGTCATGCCCAAATTACAACCAACAAATCAATCTTTTAGTATGTTTCATAGTTATTATGTTATTTGAGAATGAAAATTGAAATTAATTTTTTTTCTGTTTTAGAATTACAAACTAGTGGCTTGTCTACAATTACTGGGTTTGCTGATTTTGATGCACCCGTTGAACAACCTGGAGGTGTTGTTCCCAAAAATCAGGGTTTAGAACAGTTAAAACAACGTTTACCATGGAATCAACCTCCTACACCACCAACATCTCAATCTGTTCATGTAATTAGAATTTTATTTGCATCATTTTTATTATATTTATTATTTCATGATTATATAGTTTAAATTGATAAATATATATATACAATTTTTTAACTTTTTTTTTAGACATCATCGTCTCAAGTAGCTCAAGGAACAGCTCAATCAAATACTACTCAACTAAAACCAATGATGTCATTAATGTCTACCCCACAACTTCAACGACTGTCACAACAACAAGTTCAACAATTGCAGTTGCAACAGCAAACACATGCTAATAATCAGCTTTTATCTCAGCAACAAATGCATATGCCTCAACAACAAAATCAATTCCAACAACAAATCCGTACTCAACAAATGCAACAATCTAAACAAATTCAGTTACAACATGGACAACAGTTGCAATATCAACCTAATCAACAACAAATGCAACAAACCCATATGCAATTGCAACAGGGACAACAAGCTCATCTTCAAATGATGCAAAAAGGTCAACAGCAAACGCTTACACAAAATCAACAACACATTCAAATGCAACAAAAAGTTCAACAGCTACAGTCTATTCCTGGCCAACAACTTCAAAATCAACAACAACAAGTCGTATTGCAACAGCAAAATGTTCAAATTCAGTCAGGTCAACAACAACAACAACAAAATGTCCAGCAACTCCAATCAAACCAACAGCCAAACCAGATACCACTGTTACAGCAACAAACGGTACAAATCCAACAGGGTCAGTTACCTCAGTTACAGCCCCAGTCTGTTCAAATTCAGCAGGGTCAGCCACAACAGCAACAAGTTCAAATGCCTCAATTACAACAGCAAACTGTTCAACTTCAACAAGGTCAACAGCAGCAGGGTCAACTAGCCCAGTTACAGAAACAAACTGTTCAATTACAACAAAATCCACAGCATTCTAACCAATTGCAACAGGCACAACAAATTCAGCCACAGCAGATACAATTTCAAACGAGTAATGGTCAACAAGTACAATTTCCTCAGCAAGTTACTCAAAATCAAAATGCTCAAGTTCACTTACAACAGCAACCTCAATTACAAAATGTCCAGTCTACACAATCTTCTCAGATTTGTATAGTATCAAATGGACAACAGCTTCAACAGGCTCAAGCTAATCCGTCAAACCAGCAACAACAACTCCTACTTCAACAGCAGCAGAGATTAATGTTTCAACAACGCATTGTGCAACAGGGTGGTGGGACTGTTTCAACTCAATGGCGAATGGCTCATCCACCATCTAATATGGTACTATTATTTAGATACATATTCTTATTAATATATTTAAATATTATTTTCAGTAGTGATCTGTGAGTATAATATATTCCACTATTCCACCTCGAGAAATTTAGATAATATATACTATAAAATATTATGTAAAAAAAACATGTTGTTTTAGATTATAAATATTTTTTTTTATACAACTAGTTTAGGGTCCTATTTTTCCATTTTAAAAAGACATTTTAGAATAAAAACTCCAATTGACGTTCAATTATAAAAAAAAACGGTATGATATACATTAAGCTATAACAGTGTATCATTTAAGACAAAGTCTTGTTGACTTAACATCTATTTAATGCAAATTATTCTACCCGCCCTATCCGATAACATAATTGTCATTTAGGTCTAAACTGTGAGTTTTGAAAGACCATCTTTAAATTTCCGGTTTTTTTAATAGTTATTACTTATTTATCAGTACTTATATTTTTAAATAAACTATTTGTGTAATTGTTATTTTTTATGGATGAACACAGTCTCGACGATTCTTGCTAGGGATCTATAATTGTTATATTATGTAATTACATGTGTGTATATTTTAATAATTTTATAGCCACGTGTTCAAGTTAACCAGCAACAATCCCAACAAATTCAACAACAACAAACCTTAGTTATTGGACAGCAACCAACAGTAAATATGAATAATGCAAATACACAACCAACTACTCAAGCTCAGTGGCCCCCACAACAAACTTTAACCATTCAAAGAACTATTCAACAGCCAATGGATCAAAGACAAGTAATATGGTCACAGCAATCTCCGGTAATTGATCACTTTTTTAAAATTCATAATTTATTTAGTAACTTAGTATTTATAAACAATAACTGTTTCTAGCATGGGCCACAACAGATGATACATATGGATGCAAAAACACACCAGCAAATACAAGCAATGAATCCAGCTGAACGATTGGCATTTATTAATAAATTAACGAAACAGAGGAACCTTGTCTTGCAACAATTTAATGTAAAATTGACACTAAATAATTCCATTAAAATCAATACAAATAATTATTATTTTATAGGCTCGCCAACAGCAAGCTGCAGGTGTGGCTGGAGGTACAAATGTTGTCAGACCAACAACAACACCCAACGGTCAGACCACTGTCATTCGTACTCTCAACCATCAACTGATATCGTCAACTGGAATGACACCAGCTCAACAAGCACAGTGGAATCAAATACGTCAACAACAAGTAATACATCTATAAAATTAGAATATCATAAATGATTGTGTTCTAAGCCATTTTGGTAGTTATAATTTTACTTTTCTTAAAGCTGTTGGCTCAACAACAACAACAGCAACAACAACAAATGGCAGGTGGAACTGTCACTACTGGATTACCAAGCAATGCAAAAACTGTTAGCAATACATTGGTGAACAATCAACAAGTTGTTCAACCACAAACTACAGTTTGGCAACAGTCACCTGTTACTGAACAAGGTTAGTAACTTAGTATTTACCATTACTTATTAATATGTTTCCAACTACTTTTACTCATTATTGATTGTTTAGTATGTATTTATCATATTATACAAATTAAATAGTAAACTAACTTGTGCATCAAAATGTATTATGCCAATCAATCTCAGGAACCAGCTGCATACCAAATCACTATAAATATGATTATCACACTCTAGATGAATATTATCATTTTCTAGTATAGATGGAGAAAATATGCATTTTGGGTGCATACATTACCATTGAAGGCTTTGCCCCCTCATGTTAGATTTTATATAATAATTGTACAGTCGTAATAGGCATAATCTGGGAAGGGGGAAATAGTGTCTTTTTACCTTATAGGTTTTTAGTTTTACCACAGTCTTTTAGCCCCCTCTCCTTCAAGAATTTACGGCAGACAGTCATCAAACCAACATCGGTTCGACTGTTTTGACCCATATCTGCATATTATGTAGATTTTTCAAATGTTAGATACAATAATGCAACTACCTAAAGTGAATTGATTTTTAAAAACAAATTCAAATTCATCAGCCTTTTTTCAAGATTATTATGGATAGTTTAGACGAGTTTTTTTTATTTTTTAAGAATTTATAGTTCAATAATTATTTAAATGTTTAGACATTTACTATAATTTAAATATCAAAAAATGATTCCCAAAATAACTATAAAAAATGATAATAAACTTGAACCATTTTACAGAATTTAATTTGGTATTTTGGTTCTTTCTAAATGTGGTACTGGTTTGTTGTAGCCCTGCCACTCAGATTTGTTATCTCCTTGTCACCCATAATAATATATACATGTTATAAATAATCTAATAATTTAACGGAAATCATTTGGTGGACCCCAACTCGGGAGCCCACACGTAAAATGTCGAGAGAATGTGAAGTTTGTTCAAATGGGGCAACAAAAAACGTAGAGGAATAGATAGATATTTTTAGACTTGTACATGGTGAAATTTATTTGGAGATCAAAACTAATTAATAGTAATGCGTTTAAAACGGTGTAAAGGATGTAGCAGAATTTTGGGAATCACAGAAAGCCTAAATATTTCTGTACATTTTTTAACATTATATTTTATATTTATACGATGTATATATTATTATGGCTGGTGGGGAGATAACAAACCTGAGGGAATCACTACCCTGTGAGCTTCAATGTTATATCTACCAAACTCGGGCCATTAATCGTTCAGTAATTTCCTACCTATGTTATGCCCCACCATTCTGGAAATCTGCTGAACCACTTCACTGTTAAACCAAAAATTACGAAATTTTGTAAATAGTATGTTCTGTACAGTAGTAGTTAAATATTCTATGAGTTATAATTTTGTGACTCCCAATACATTTATGATTAAAAAGTTAATTTAAAAACATTAACAATTTGAACAAATTGTCATTAAAACAATCACTTCAGGCGAGAGGTACCTACCAGAATTCTGGAAAGAACCAAATATTATTTTGGAAAATTTTTAGGACGTTACATGCAGTTAATAATTGATTGGGTGTATTTCCCTCCCCCCTTCCATGGGTATAAAAATGTCTAGTTCCTAGTAACATTTTGAATGATAGTTAAAAAAGTTGAAAAATGTTATTTTAATGTAATTATTTTATTTTATTTGCTCAAGATAAAATGTTGGATATTAGAATGTAAAATTCAGTTTTAGTGCAGGCCTCACATAGTTTGTTTAAGGCCTCCATTGTTGGGCTGTGTAGGGGGGGGGGCTGCTCTAGGCTATTCATTTTAATTTAGTTTGCACACTTGACATTTTACTCGTGCTACCCTCTCAAAATTTATCGTTCCTTAAACGTAGTTTACATACACCACAAATATACGGTATATACACAGAATACATGTCAATTTTAAATAATAACATATTATTTTTATGATTCTCTCTATACAAAAATACTCAGAAAAGAATATTTAGTTTTTTATATCATAACTTTTATAAATTATAAGACTTAACATGCTAAAGAGTCATATAAGTATTAGGTATGAGCATTGATTATTTATATATACTTTATAATATAATCAATGATATTAGGTACTTAGTAAATAGTAATATTTATTTATTTTAATCATAGGCCTAATTAGAAAAAAAACTCGCTGCATTGAGATTATTGTTACCTAATTGTTAGGGATAAATACCTATCAAAGCGTTCATGTAAATAGATTTGGGTTATTAACCTATGGCCTATAGGTACCTACCTACCATTGATTATAATTAGTTTAATCTGCAGGCAATTTAAATATAACTTTTAGAATATCAAATTAATATGTGTTTAATATAATGTACTATATACACACAACTATTATCAGCTGTATAAAAAAAACAAGATAAATATTTTAAATGATAATGTTAATATTATTTATAGAGTATAGGAGCTGTTTGCTTTTATTATTATATAACCTTATTTTTAAAAATGTTCAATTCTAAAAAATTGGTTTTCCCTAATTCCCATTACAAACTTACGGTAAAACCTAAAAACAATATCAATTTTAGTCTTAAATATTAATTGTAATTTTTCAATAAGAAAGTTTTAGTCAATACTCAATTCATAATATTGTAAATAGAATTCTTTCTATAATATTATAATATCAAATTTTCAATTTTCAAATTAAATATTGTTATTTGTTGCTGTTTAGAATATTTAGTTCAATATTTCCTAATTTTCTCTACAATTTTCTTACTTTGTGGAGGTTGATGGTACATTAAATTATTCATTAATATTCAACGTCAACCTAAATCCAGCAACTAAAATTAAATTAATTAAGTTTTGACTTGTGTACTTTTAAAATATAAGATAAGTAGATTCGAAGTTGAAGGTCTACGTTTGAATTTGTTACTATGATGAAAAAATGATTACAGGACATCAACAAGCTTCCGGATCTATGTCTGCTGCACAATTGGCGCAAATACATCAAAGACAACAACAACTCCAACAGTTAAGACTACAACAACTGCAAATGGATGCCTCACAAAAACAACAAACAATGCAACAGGTATCTTATCCTAAGGTGAAGTAGCAAGTGTTTGAAATCATGTTTTGATCATTGTTTTGTTATTAGGTTGCCCCTAACCAAGCACCAATTTCTGGAGCGATGCAGCCAAATGTTGTACAATCACCTCAAGTGGCTGCGGCCCAGACAATTGTTCAGCCACAGCAGACTACAGCATTACCTACAAATGAGCAAACTGAAACGCAGACGCCAAGTCAAGAACCGTTTCCAGTAAGTTCATTGTTGATTTATTATTTAATTTACATTGGACAAGTGTACATGTTATTGGGGCGATTGCTTTTTGGTGATGGACATTATTTTGGTGTTCTTGATACAATTTTGGTTTGAGATTTTCTATATTTACTTTTTAATGATACTCCTCTATATACTAAATTCTTTATAACTATACACCCACACATTATTTGTATGGATATCGTTTGGTCTAGGGGAAACCTGTAAGATATATGATGTGTTACACACTTAGGTATTTGATAACAAAACAAAAATCCGAATATGATTGATATAGGTACATATTATACAAAATATATTACACTAAAATTTATTTCGATAAGTTCAAGCTAATACATGTTTTAATTTTAATTGGAAGTAATAATTCCATAGATTACAAACATCAGAAATTTGCTTTTTGTAAACATCCTTAAGATTTCAATGAAGCCATAAATTTGTAAAATAGATGGTATACATTCTTTAACATACAGAGAATTACATGATCAATTTTCAACTTATTGAAAATAATATGTTACATACTATCATATTTATTTATGGTTTGATTTATAATTTTTTCAAAGATCTTTTGATGCTTATAATGTATTAAATCTAAAATTATTCTGTACGTTTCTTAATTTTACTAATTTGATGTTGTGGTTCTATATTAAACAATTTTCAAGTTCATAGTAGTTCTAAATATCTTCTACTCATAATTTTGTACTATTATATTTTATTTATATTATATACATGTAGGTATCTATTTTAGCTAAGTTTTTTGTCATTTATTTTATTTTTATTATTATATTCTTATATTTACATTTTATTTAACATTAATAACATACATATAAAAAATATTGTCCAATAATGTTTTGTAGATAATTCCTTAGTAAAAAAAAATAATTTTTAATATTATTTTGTTAATTACATCATTTCAAATTAAAAAATACATAATATGTAAACTACACTTTTTTTGTATTACCTATTATGTACATATATTTTTTTGAAATTGATGATTTTTGTACCTACATGTAAGATATAAAATAATTTATAATAGTTCATCAATTTAAATTTTAAAGTTTTGAATTTAATTGAGCAAGAAAATTATTCATCAACTTCAATGTTTTATCTTTTCTGATATTAAAAATATAATTTCAATAACATATCTTTTTTTATTAGAAATTGAACACGAATATTATTTTTAAATTTCTCAAACGTTTTCAAGATAATTAAAAATGCTATCTTGATCAATTAAATCTAAACTCCTGTAGTTTGTTCCATTTTTTTTTTTTTAAACCACAATTTTAGTATTAAATTTTAGTAAGTCAATATAGTCAAAGCATTATATATCACTGTTGAATAATTTCTTATAATTTATGTTATTACTAAGCTTACGATTTCAGGTGAAATCAAAATCATACGTTTTTATTGTAATATTATGTCTTAATTAATGCATACAAATATCCAATTTTTTTGGATAAATGGAATATTGCTGCTATTATGATTGCATCAAAATCATCATATTTTTCTAGCAAACATCTCAATCAAATCAACAAGCGTTGGTTGTAAACCCTAAGACCAAAACTGCGCTTGCTAATATGTTAAGTATACGTTTACAAAATGGCATATCATCGTCCACTTCAACACAGCAACAGGTAAAAAGTAAACACACGATGGACCAACGCTGTTTTGAATTTTGTCTTCGTAGACACATCTCTATGTGCATAACTTCATTCAGTCGATTTCTAATATTGAGCTAATGCATGGTCATTCTAATCTACACTATCGATAATATTGTTTAGGATATTAAAGACAGTTCAAGTATATCATGAAGTTATGATACTTCCATGTTTAAATTAATATCCTATAAATGCCAACTTTTTTGTATTTAATACTAGCAATTTTTATTGTTTTATAACTATATCTATTATATTTGTACTAATTTAACATAAACATTAATTTATTGCTTATTAATCTAATCTTATATAATTTTTAAAATATCTTATTGTTGATAATTCAATATGGTGTTTTGGTGTTGCTAACATTATGTAGTTTAATTTCTAATTATACTACAATATTAACAAAACTTGTTTATCTAGATCTACTGACTTACATAATAAATCCAATCATATTATTAGTTTAAAAAAAAAATTATATATATATATAATGATAACTTGCTAATATAATATTTAATGAATATTTGTTATTACAGCATGAGTTTGTATACAACAAATTATAACAATAATAGTTGATACCATTATTCAATAAAATAACATGCTAATATTTATATTTCAATTGTTATGTAAAAATATATGGCATACATTTATTGACCTAAATTTATGACTTTTATAGCAAATGTCTGGACAAGAAATAAGTGCTGCAGGACAATTAAGACTGATGACTGCTCAACATCATGCAGCACAACAACAAGGCAGTACTCAAGGCACATATCAGGTACATTATCAATTATCACTACAGTTATGTAATAGTATTGCATTGTAATGTATAATAAAGTAATGCATTTGTATACTTTTTTGTATGTGCGTCTAGTCTCGAACAGTTTTAAATAATGTCACCAACAATACTGCAACAAACCGTGCTGCCCAAGTAGTAAGTCGTGCAGCTGTTCAAACAGCCGTTGCTAATAAAACATTACCTGCAAACTACAACCAATCGGCTGCTGTAAGAGTTGCAGCAGTCTTGGCAAAAAGTGCTGCTGGACAAACTGTTGGTCATCAACAACTTCCTCATCAGGCTAGATTTTTCGGACACAATCCAAATCTCAAATGTACTTCAAATGCACCATCATTATATACCAATGAGAGATTAAACCATTTTTTTTCTTATATATTTAGTACCACCCGACAAGTGTTTGCTTGGTTGTATATTTTTGATTGTTGAGTATGATCGATGTCCAGATACCATAAAAGAAGTACCTACCTGGAAACAAATTATCCTGGACCACGGTGGAGAAATTGAACCATCTTACACCCTACGCCTTACACATATTCTTTGTCAAACTCAAAAGCATCCACTTGTTCAACAGGTAGCATAAAAAGTTAAAATTTAAAACTTTTATTATATTTTTTAGCAATTGTAAAAACATTGTTAAATATACTAATAGGGTTTACGTGATGGAAAAAGATGTATTACAGCCTACTGGCTTAGTGATATAATAACCAAACAACAACTTATGCCTCCTTGGTATGCCCTTCATTTTCCTACTCCATACAGTGAGGAGAGACCTTGCCGACAAATGCTGATTTCACTGACAAATTTTGAGAATGATGAACGCAATCGTGTTAAATTTATGATAGAATTGACAGGTGCTCGTGTTACATCTTACTTTTCTGCTGACAATAATATTTTAGTTACAAGAAAGTATGTACTTTTGCTATTTAAATATTTATGTCGATTCATGTTCATTTTCGATATGTTTACTAAATTCTTAAATTGTGGTTTAATGGTTTTAGATTAGAAGGTAAAAAAGTTAAAAAAGCTAGGGATATTAATCGACCAGTGGTTAATGTGCAATGGTTAAATGAAATTCTTTTTGGTCATTTATCATGTATGTATCAACCAGAGAATGTCAAGTACCAACAATTCAATCTAAACAATCCATTCAGAGTTGACTATAACTTGGTACTTCACTTAATGGGTAAGATATTGTAATATTTATAAAGTGGTTATAAAATTGGAATTTCAATAAATTTGTTGACAATTATTGAAACAATAATCATTTCTTTTTTGTCGAATTTTATATTGGTATTGTGTATAATAGGGGCATGGAAAATGCCAATTAATGTTACCCAAGAATCATATGACAGAGTACGTAATAATCATGTTCCTGCTAAAAGAAAACGGCCTAGACCAAATGCTAATTTGCCAGACCAAGAAAATAATGACTTAAGTACAGCTGATATAATCATTACAAATATCAACCCACCACCAATAGAATATCGCCCATGTGTTATGCTTTCTGGATTTGGCTTGGGAAAAGAAGAACAACGTGTATGCCATACTATTATTTGAAATATTTTAAAATGAATGATTATTATAGTTAAATGTTCTTCCTTGTAGATGGTCTTACAACTTGGTGGTACAATTGCTAAAAATTATTCAGATGCTACTCATTTAGTAATGAAAGAATCTGTTCGAACTACAAAATTTTTATGTTGTGTTTCAACTGTTAAACATATTGTGAATGCCGAATGGCTTAAGGATTCTTCTACTCAACATATGTTTTTAGGTATATTGATAAAATTATAATACATTTCTATGTTATACATGTTTAATATGTTTATTTTAGGCGAAGCAATTTACACTATTGAAGAAGTTTCTGTGGATCAGAAAGTAATTTGTAAAGTACATAAAATACTATCTAATCCAAATCGACATGAATTATTCAAAGGAAAGATATTTTATGTGACTCCCGGAGTTACTCATCCATCAGTGTTTATTGTTCGGCAAATAATAGAATCAGCCGGTGGTACAGTTGAAAAGCAAAGAAGATCATTGAGAGCTATACAAGAACTTGAACCTAACACGTATATTGTAATTGCATCTAATAATGATCTTCATTTGGTTTCTGATCTTATTCGATCATCTTATGGTGAGCAAATACTAAACATTTATGAGCTATACAAGAAGAAAATGACCTATTAACTTTTATTCTAGACAACCAGTTATTTAGTATGTCTATCTTATATTAAATTTTCGGTTCAAAATTAACCTATACAAAGAATAATATAACAGGGCAAAAGTCCTTGATTTTTTAAAATGTTATTATATACATACATACTTTCTTTACAACTATTATTATTTAATATTTTACGAATTTACGATTATCATTTTTCAATGCATGTAAAATATTATATTGCATAGAAAATGTCCTAAATTGTTATGAATATTTTTTAACAAGACAGTCCAATATGTGATCTACTTCTAAGGTTTTGTACCAATATGTTATCTACCTGATATAAATCTTTTTATCAAACATTTTTGTATTAAACAAATTAATACAAATTGTATTAATTGTGAGTTAGAAACCCAGTTTATGAAGACAAATAAACAATGGACATAATATACTATAATACATTTTCTATTAGGTCAAAAACCTCCAATTTATCGTTTCTTTCATTATTATTTGATTCTTATACATATACGATAAACTATCACATTATTAATATGTACTATATTAGTAGGTAGATTAGATTTTGATATAATTCTCAGACTAAACCCAAATAAAATTCCAGGGTAGATCATGTCTTGTACCTGTTTTTTTTTAAGCATGTAACAATTAGTAATTATATATTCTCATTTTAGGTATCTACTCTTCCGAATTCGTACTATCCGCAGTTATGACACAATATGTCAATTATGACATGGCTTATAAAAAAGCTAAAAAAATAATAAGTTAGTTACAAGAATTTACTACATTGTATATATAGTGAGGAAAGGAAGTATAATATTTCCTGTAAAAGTTTAAATTTATAATTGTTTTTTCATATTTTTTTGTTCAAATGTATAATTTAAATAAAAATTGTATCATAAAAAAATATTCACTTTAGAATGATATTTTATTAGTAATTATTGTATTGTATATTCCAAACTATTAAAATATTAATTCATTTATATACCCATATTTTCTTAATTTCTTAATATTTTTTTTCTTGTTTTTTTTTAAAAAATTTTGTATGTAAAAATAATATATTCTTTGATAACATTTTATTAATTTAGAAACATTGTCTCTTCCACAAGGGTAGGTTTAGTTATAATTCTCACACCAATTTTTGTAAATTAAATTAAATATATTTTAATTTAAAAATCTATATCTTTTGTATCAGTAATATTATTTTCATTCATACTGTTAATTTTTGAAATGTTAATAAAATATAATATGTTTAATTATGTAATGTTTTGTTTGCTTATTCTGATTCGCCAATTAGCAGAAGCAATAGTACCCATCATGGAATCATCCAAAATGTGTAGTTCAAACATTGTAACAAGTTATGTTATAATAAATATGAACAGACTTTGTTAGTAGTTGTTAAATAATATAAATACAGTATGCATATTCAAATTATTGTCTCCTCAAAACAAATTTATTTTCAGTTAAAATAACATTTTCAAAAAAAATTGTTGGGGTCTGATACAATGTATCAGTGACAGATCAATAAAAAACACGGATATACAATAGGATTTTGATGTTATTATAATATTAAATAAGGGACTTAGTTATTAGAGCACAATGTATAATGAAATAAAATGTTGGTATTCATAATATATTTTATTTTAAGATGACCTAGTAATACAAACAAAACAGAGTAAACAATGAAACTAGACCACTTCAATACATGTACAATGAATACATTTTGTGAAGTAATCAGGACATATGGTATCTGGGATGTATATTATTTATTTATAAGTTACTATTGAAGTATGCCATCCATTATTTTATAATGTAATGAACTGCTTAAATTGAAGTATTTTTATTAAAAGAATACTAGGTAAATATGAAAAATTCGTAGAATAACTAGTTTTTCAATTTTTTATAGAATTCCAGGTTAAGAATAAGTTAAGTATTCCCATCATTGACTAGTTGAAGCAGTGGCGTAGCCAGGATTTTTTTCGGGGGGGGGGGGCTGATCAATTTTTTACACAGCGGTGGTTTAGTTTTTGATCGAATACAATAGACCATTAAAATAATTTTTAAATTTTACTAACATTTCGGGGGAGGGGGCCTTTGACTTAAGTAAATGGAAATGCAAAGCTTCGATTAAAAAGTCTATACCTAAAAATATTACAATACTAGATTAAATTTTCAATAAAAGCAAATTTATGAAAAATGTATACATTTAGGACTACTTTCAAGAAGAGGCTTAATTATTTTTTTCTGATATGCACTCTATGGATTCCAACATACATGTTCCATTAATTTCGGCCAACTTTAATAACCAACAACCTAATTATCATGTTATACCGAATTGATTACACAAACAAATACCTACAGAAAATAAATGTAATTTAATTCAATTATAACAAAATTACAAATGCAATTTTACAAGGATCAGTCGCTGAAACTTAATTTGCCTGGAATTATACATTTATTGGCTTGCTTTAAATTCAAAGGATGTTATGAGAAGCTATAATTTATAATCAATACCATTATGTATCTCATATTTTTTTATATTGATTAGCATTACTCTATACATGATTTAATAGGTGTATTTTTTTTTTACAAATAGGTGTGACATAATAATAATAAAAAAAAAATGTATAATATTAAATGTCTAGAGTCAAATACTCTAGACTCTAGACTAAATTATATAAGCTTCAATTTTAAGGTTGCTTGTTGTTCAGATGGTTAAATAAGTTTGTCCAATCCTGTCTCCTGGAGGAACACTAATATGTCAAGTGATGGCAGGACTGGTCCAAGTATGTCGTACAAGTCGGATAGATGATTGCTATTCCTTGCATCAAAGTATGTTAAACATTCCTTGAGGATTATTTATTTTATTGTTAGTTCGACCCTACATGTCAATATCGGGTCTATACCGAGTCTATACCGAGTTGGGTCCCGAATACTAGGGGCTAATCTCAGGTAGTGTACTAGTTGGGTCCCGGATTTTAAAAGGTGCTATACTAGTTGGGTCCCGGATATTTAAAGGTGCTATACTAGTTGGGTCCCGAATTTTTAAAGGTACTATACTAGTTGGGTCCCGAATTATTATAGGTATTCCACTAGTTCCTGAATATATTTCGGTAAGTACTACACTAAACTAACATTTTCATTCCCATTTTAACAGACTGTCTATGATCTATTTAGACTATACAGGTATGGTTAAAAATGTTTTTTACAGTTTTTTTTAAATATTAAAGTATATAAGTAATTGATAGTAAAAATATTATAATAATTTAAAATATTATACAATAATATTAATACAATTTTATTAAATTGAAAAGTAAATGAAAAGTACTTTTACGTATATAATATGACTATTGGGATATTCGTAATAAAAAAAGACGTAAGTGGTTTTCGAGCATTCGTGTTATAATTTCAGTGTTATCGGTAGACGGTAATATCCGATAATTTTTGACATATCTAATAATAAACTATCTGGAACAGCGATAAATGCCGGTTAAACATCGACGAGTTGCATTAAAAACGAACATTAAAGACTGCAGTCTATACTAACAGTTTACCTAAACTCATAGCTTTACTATCAATAATTAAATCCAGCTTATGAAAATTAAAAATGGTATTCAAAAGTCACCGAAAATTCTATTTTAAAAATAAAAATGGGAAGGGGGACATGGGCGCCCGCAGGCAAATGCATTTAGAGAATCAAAAAAGAGAAATATATATATAAAAAAAAGGAACCAATTTAAAAAAAAATGGAAAGGGGGTATGGGCGCCCGCAGGCAAATACATTTTGAGAATCAAAAAAGAAAAATATATAAAAAAATTGGAAAGAATTAGAATAAATTCAATTCTAAAAATAAAAATGAGAAGGGGTGTATGGGCGCCCGCAGGCAAATGCATTTTGGGAATCAAAAAAGAAAAATATATAAAAAAATTAGAAAGAATTAGATAGAATACAATTTTAAAAATAAAAATGGGAAGGAGGACCTTGGCGGCCGCGGCCATATAAGTTTTGAGAATCAAAAAAAAAAAAATGTGAATAAATTTGCATAAAAAATAAACATTAAAGACAGCAGTCTATAATATCATTATGCCTAAACTCATAGTGTTATTTACAATAATTTTATCATCAGAAAATAAATAATTTAAGGAACCAGCTGGTTATAAAAATTTAAAAAATGTGAATAAAAAGTTGAACTAGAGTTAAGTTATAGAAAATAAAATTTGAAGGGGGGTATGGGAGCCCGCAGGCAAATGGGTTTAAGTTATGAAATAAAAAAACATTATAAAAAAATTAGATAGAATTCAATTCTAAAAATAAAAATGGGAAGGGGGGCATGGGTGCCCGCGGGCAAATGCGTTTGGAGAATCAAAAAAAAAAAAAAATATGAAAAAAGTTGCATTAAAAAAAAACATTAAAGACTGCAGTCTACAATATCGGTATTACCAAACTCATAGTGTTATTTAC
>NW_019103335.1:0-1495 GCF_001856785.1 Myzus persicae
AATACACACACACACTCAAACACACACATACATATTATACGCGTATAGTGACTATTAAACACCTATATGCATACATTACATATATAGGGACTCGACAATATGAATAGAAATAAATACCACATCTTAATTAGGAGTCGGAAAACAAAATTCTACTCTACTGGATATAATACAAAAATTTACTTTTAGAATTACATTTAAAATTACAAGTATACTAATTTATATAAAATAATAATACAGTAGTATATCTAGGTGGTATAGTTTACAAGACGTACAAAAAAAAATATATATATATATTTATAATATGATGCATAATGCATAAGTATAACGTCGTTCGAGCAATACTGAAATCAGCACACTGTTCCATGTAAAATAGTATCATAATAATATGTTAAAGGTATACATAATGTTCACACACAGGTTACTATGAATTGATAACAAAACTTAAACATGGTTAGAGTCCATAAGACTACTACACGTGCTTTCAGTACGTAAAAAGTAAGTTGTAAGACTCATGTTTTAGTAACTTGATAACTGGTTTAATTTTTTATTATTTTTTTATCAATTACATAGTCAAACCGTGTCAATTTTTTACATCACTAACAATAAACATTTTAAAATAGTACATAAAAAGGAAGAGAGGGAGAAGAGAACTATAATAATAGTTTTTTTTATTATTATTTTACATTAATTATTAATAGTTATAATAAAAAGCATACAAATATAGCATAAAAATAAAGAGGAAAAAATGGACCAAAAAAAATGCACAGTTCACAGACAACAATTACCTTACAAATATCGTATACATTAAACTGTAATATGTTTCTTATTTTAATTTTAAAAAAAAGCATTAAAAATTTAAAGGTTACTAGTCATGGTGCCTTAAAAAATATGCTACTTATTCGTTCAATACAATAAATACTAAACAATTAACAAAACTCGTTTTATATTTTAAAAAATGTAAATTTTTAAATATCATGAGAAATAATATTACCGTGTGTATATCGTATACTTGGTGAAAAAGGAGAAAAACACTGGACATGATTGTACTTGATTTTGATGCATGTGTTGATTTTCCTTTGAGATCACAGATAATAGAAAAATGTGTCAGTAAACATAATCAACAATAATATTATTATCATATTTTTTCTATATAAATTACTAATAATCTGGTGATGTGCACAATATACGTATACCAAAGTTACATGATGAACGATAAACGTTCAAAAAGCTCAAGTTAATATTATCATTTAATTATACAATAAAAATATTCATTATAATAATAATAATAATAATAATAATAATAATAATAATAATTAATAATAATAATAATAATAATAATAATAATAATAATAATAAGATACTAAAAAATAGTTTCATAATAAAACCGTCTCTACTGAATTCCAGTATGGTAATCTCAAATATTAGACTAACGTTATTTATACATATACGTTCCCTTATATGTGATGTGTGCTGGGATTAAAATACACACACACAC
>NW_019103336.1:0-1495 GCF_001856785.1 Myzus persicae
CTCCGCGAAAAAATTGACATTTTAGATTACCGTAAAAACAACGGAAACGTAGGAATTCGTGTACTCGCAGAAAAGTTTCAAGTTGGAAAAACACAGATCGCGGATATTGTTTCTAACACAGAAGAAATTTATAAAGCGTGGGTTGAAAATGGAAATGAAGAACGAAAATTAACGAAACTAAGAAAATGTGAAGGCAGTGTGATTGATAAAGAACTTTTGGTCTGGTTTAGCAAAACTCGAGAAAAAAATTTACCAATTTCCGGACCAACAATACAAGAAAAGGCTAAACAACTTGCTGAAGTTCACGGATTAAACGACTTTAAAGCTTCAAACGGGTGGCTAGAAAAATTTCGAAAAAGGCATAACATTTCGTTTAAATCTATCTGTGGGGAAGCTTCAGCCGTTGATAGAATAGCTGTTGATGACTGGAAGAAAAAATTGCCAAACATAATCGATAAATATGAAAAGCGAGACATCTTCAATGCCGACGAGACTGGACTTTTTTTTAGAGTTCTACCCAATAAAACTATGGCATTTAAAAATGAAACGTGCAGTGGTGGAAAATTTTCAAAAGAGCGGTTGACTGTGCTATTGTGCTGTAATATAATAGGTGAGTTTGAACGTCCTCTCATCATAGGTAAGGCAAAACGACCGCGGGCTTTCAAAAAATTAGACGTAAATAAATTTCCCGTTGACTGATGTTGGAATAAAAAGGCCTGGATGACGACACAGATTATGACAGACTGGCTCATGAAATTCGATAAACAAATGATTAAAAGTCAAAGAAAAGTACTACTTTTTGTCGACAATGCAGCTCCTCATCCCCATCTTAAACTGAAAAATGTCGAGCTAGTCTTTTTTCCCCCAAATATGACGTCTCACTGCCAACCTTTGGACCAGGGCATAATCCAACAATTTAAAAAGCTCTATTGTAAGCAATTGTTACAAAAAGCTGTTGCTGATTTGGATGCTGGAGAATCTAGCGCTATAAATGTTTTGGACGCTGTGTATTGGGTGGCTTCTGCTCAAGCCCAAATCAAGCCTGAAACTGTAAAAAAATGCTTCTTGCGATGTGGTTTCAGTCACCAAGTCGATGAACAATTAGAACAAACAATTGATACTGGAGAACAATCCGTAATAGATAGAGAACTTTTAGCTCTCATCACACTGATCGACAGCAGTGTTGAAGTAGAGACATATTTTGAATTAGACAAAATCATTTCCACTCCGACACCAATCTAACGGGCACCGATGATCCTGATGAGCCCGATGAGCCCGAAAATGAGGAAGAAGACGAGCCTGCAGAAGCAGAAACTTCAAAATATCAAATTACAAGTTTACAGGATGCTTTGTCTGCTGTAAAGAGCGTAAGTCATTTCATTTCATCAATAGAGGTAAAGAGCAATTCTATTTTTACTTCTGCTGTAACATTAGCGAATGATATTACTAATGAGATTGTACAGAGACGGTGTAATTATAAACAGACAAAGCTCAC
>NW_019103337.1:0-1441 GCF_001856785.1 Myzus persicae
GACTTTGGTTCTAGGTTTCTAATCGATATTTTTTAGTTGTTTTATATATAATTTATAGATTATATATCTACACACTATTGTGTAACCATCCGTTGTCCTTATTGTACATTTCTGTTATAGATTTTACAAGTTAACAAATGTTAAAAAAATATATATATATCTACACGTACCCATAGGTAATATATAACATTTGTTATTTTTAATACTGAAAATAAAAAAAAGTGAAAATAGCAGATTTGTAAATCTGGGTTTTAGAAAAATGTTAATTGTAGAAACATTTATTAACGCATATCTACAGTTTATTTTTTCGTGACATTTATAAATGTCTAAAATTTTTGAAGATCTATTAAAATGAAAAGTAGGAACTTAAAAAAATATTAGATTTTAATGAGTACTTATTCAAAAATTCTCTTAAAATATGTGAAAAAAGTTTATTTTTTGAGTTTGCAGATATGTTTTTTACGATTGAATAAACATTACTTTACAAAAAAAAAAGGAAATTATAAATAGATGACTAAAAAAAATTACAATTAATTTTTTTCTAAAACTCAGATTCACGAAGGGCCATTTTGAATTTTAAATTTAAATTTTTTTATTTCCAGTAATAAAAAAAGAAAAAAATGTTATATCATATACACATGTAGCACAAGAGTGAATAAATTATATTCATACAATTAAATTAAAAACTATTGATTAGAACAAAAGTTGTATTTCATTTGTGAGGTCTTCCAGTTAAATTCGATGTATTGTACTAGTCGCATAACGGTAATTTAGGAATTTATTTTACTTTACCTAGTACAAGCTCAGTCTTCAGGATATCTATAAATACTTGAAAATTCATACAAAAGAATGAAGCAAATGATAAGTAAAAAACAATAATTACGTTTATAGACGTAGAAAGCATAGGTAATATGTATACAGGACATCCTTATACCTCGTTATATACACGGTATATTGTGAGCGAAGAGTCTACTAAATTACCTTAATGGTTATTTGAGGTTATAGATACTGGTTATAAGATAAAGACAATTTTTATCATTTCGATTTCATCCTATTTTTCGAATAAAATAAATTGTATTCAATATGGTTTTTTTCTCACTATTAAAATAACTTTATAAATAGTACCTTTATATAAAATATGTTTGTGTTATCGCTACTTATCACAGTTTGTCGGGATACCACACTTTAATTACGCTTGTAACCACTTTGGTAACTAGTAGGCATGCTCTTCGATCACACTTGAATACCGCGGTATATTCCATCCACATATATATATATATATGGATAATATATATTTTCTATATGGTTGAAACTTTGAAAGTCCCCTTTGCCTACATGGCCACCAACCGGAACCCTTCACTGCACGGTTTAGTGTGGCTTAGGCTTACTCCTTTTATTCCTGTACTATTACATTGAGCTACAGATTACCGGTAATCATGGT
>NW_019103338.1:0-1492 GCF_001856785.1 Myzus persicae
AAATTATTTTTGATTGCTTTTATTCACCTCGACCTCATATCTATGCAGTCGTTAAGGTATTGATCGACACGCAATTTCTGATTAGGGTGACTATGATCAAATCAATTTAGAATAAGCCCATCAAATAACAATCCTCTGAAGATTTAAAAAAAATAGAATTTAATATTTAAGCTTACAACTTATAATTAAATCGTAAGAATACGGAATCTCTAATGATTTAGCCATTTAAAACAGATTTCAAGGCATATAAATTTTTATTTTGTCTATGACTATTTTGTCGTTCTATGTGAGCTTGAATACCAACACTCGAGAGCAGTGATGCTTTAAATGGTGTAGTTTTTGAATCAATATATACACTATCGTTACTATCTAGAGTGGGGTTTCAAATTAAATGAGCACTAGTTGGGGATGAATACTAAAAATAAATTGAATACCTATAAGCCAATCTTGCAAAGAAAGCCATGTCTCTAAAAAATCGCAAAACAAAATAATTGTAATAACTTAAATTGTATTTACGTTTATTTATCATTTGTATGCAGTACGTCTATAACAACAGAATCGACAGGCATATATGATATAGCTTATATAAGTGCATAAAAGATAGTTCATCATTTTAAAATAATATTCAAAAAATTAGACATCAATTAAAACAAAAAATAACAATAAATTATTTATTTAACAGTGACGAATATTAAACTTGACAACTACGAGTAATAAAAAATATATAATAAATATTATTTATTTCTATATTATTATTTTAAACATCAAGAATATGAACTCAATTCAAAATGCTTTTGATTAATGTCATCTGGTTTACTTTCAGGATTCGGTGATATTATCATTTTCATTTTGGTATTGTTCAGGATATCTCGATTTGCAAAATTCGTGAACATTAAATTGACTGTAAACTGCAAACCACAATAAAAACTCTTAATAAGTATGTAATAACTATTTTTATTAAATCAGAATGGACACACTCAAAAAGTGAACTTGGCACAAATCGAAGGCACAGTATTTTTTGAGCGAAAGTGTGACCAGCATTGACAAAAAGTACATATAATAAAAAAATATTTTATGGTGTTTTGAGGTACAGTGCAACCAGTTTTGATAAAAATCACAATGAAAAGAAACATTGTTTACAATTATCACAAACTAAAATAATTTACCGTTTTTTACGCCTATAACAAAGAGTCATTATAAAATGAGTTATTATATTATATGTCTCTAGGGATAACCTTTTTAAATCAGTGTTATCAAAAAGATCACTAAACAACTATTGTATATACTTATCACAAACTGCATTATTTACCGGTTTGGTCGTCTGTAACAAAGAGTCATTATAAAATACGTTATTATATCTGTCACTGGGCACAACATTTTTAAATTCTTAGTGTCATGACATTGTCACAATAAATTGTTCTATCATAACATGAGATAAAAAAAGTTTTATTTTCTTACAATTTTTCTTGTGGTTACATAAGTAAAGTAAATT
>NW_019103339.1:0-1486 GCF_001856785.1 Myzus persicae
GTGTTATATTAAATACACGTGTAATATTAAATACACGTGTTATATTAAATACACGTGTTATATTAAATACACGTGAAATATTAAATACACGTGTAATACTAAATACACGTGTAATATTAAATAAACGGTTAAATACACGTGTACTTAAATACACGTCTACCCGTGTACCCGTGTATTTCAAATACCCGTAGGAAATCGTAAGCCCTAGTTCATATACTTGTAAATCCACTACATATCTCACACAAATTGATAATTGTTTTTCTCTAAAATACCTAATCAATCACATAGAATGAAACTATATACTTATAAATAAAAAACATGATGTTGCTTCATCTCACATTATGGCAAAAGAACCAACATTGACTACTAATTGATTTAAGATTGTTTTATTTATTTGGATTAAATTAAAATACCTTTAGATTTCATTAATAACAACACACCATGTGAAAGATCTAGTTCAATAGAAAATTTTGAAGCCCAAATTCTTAGCGTAGGAAGACATTAGAACGTATAACTATTTTTAGAATATAAATAAATAATAAAACTAAAAAGTATTGGTTTTAATCTTTTAATGAGAAACATTTTTGTTTCTGAAATAGTTGTAAGCTTTTGGCGAGACACTGCGTAATGTTATCGCAGACAATATGTCTTCAGGCATCAAACGATAAAGAAGAAATTTAATATGAGTAGAAGTAAACAAATTTGATAACAATTGTCAATTATCTAATACAGTTTGGCGGGTGGTTGGTCCGTTGGTGCGAGCACTTGCACGACCGCCTAGACTCCACAACAGACAAACATCAAACAAACAAGTTCAGGTATTCGTAAATGCCGGGCGGCTTTTATTTCGACGATATCAAATTAAACTATATAACAAACGGTTTCGGGGAATGCAGACGTGAGACAGCCGTCGTGTTTGTCGGTCAGGGCAAAAGAGAACGACGTTCGTTTTGTCGTTGCCATCGTAGTCGATGACTGGGAAGACAAAAACATTAATAGAATTTACGACAGCTGTGAAACAGTACAGGTAAAAATAAAACAATAAATAACTGGTACAAAAAAAAATGCTACAATTCACAATATATTGTTAACCCCCCAAGGTTGGCCAGACTGCTGTGCAGCAGGGTTGGCTGATTGTGACGGGCCGTCTAGTTAGTAGTTGTGTGCGGACGATGTCCGTGCGTTTTTGTTTTGGTCACTGGTCTACACTAAGAGTGTGACCGTGGATCTTGTGTTCGAGTGAATAAATATACACATTATAAAACGTTATTAATTACTAGGGCCCGGATTCCAATGCAAAATGCATCATTTTTTGATTAATCCTAGACAATGCTTTCCAAGTTTATAATTTGATTCATGTAACAGAGACTTCAAAGGTGAAATTTTTATTTTGCATTTTTTTGCTTTTTTTTGCATATTTCAATATTTTTTCATTTTTAGAACATATTTTAGCTTTTTTCGGTCATTTTTTCGTTTTTAATGCTTA
>NW_019103340.1:0-1489 GCF_001856785.1 Myzus persicae
GTACCTATTGTAAATAATGTAATTTTATATTGATGTTTAAATTTTAGGCAAGACAAGTACATTGTACATATATTATATAGTATTTGGGATTGTTCCACCATAGTATCAACTGTGGACCTACACTGAAACCAGCACCATAGTCCATAATGAATTCCCAGTTTTACACGACCACAGTTGTCAAGGCTACTGCCCCCAGTTTCAGCGAATCAGGTATCTATATGTTTGTTACTTGCGGATTTAACTTAATGATGGGCACTTCTGAATATTTCCCACTATCGCAAGGAAATTGATAGTCCATGTGAACAATCAAATACCTGATAATATTATAGACTTTTGCCATGTTGTATCATAAATATTTTTTGTTAATAAGTAACCATGACAACAAAAACCTTACGAAAAATCGATCAGAAACAAAAAATGTGTATCCAGCTCAAAAATACTATTCATGATAAAATAGTTGAACTGTGAACAATTTAATAAGACAAACTAAAAATGCAAAGAATAGAATGGAAAATATAAACATATACACAACAAAATAAATATCTAATTTGAATTAAATTATGAATATAATTGTAATTAATTAATCATCCCGAAAATATAGGCTTATGGAGAAAAATTTGAATATTGCATTAAATTATTACTCAATATCTATTTGGTAAAATAAATATAAAATCCTTAAAATCAATGTTACCTATACGTTTATGTACACATTATAATTTTTAGATACCTGATATTTTTGTTTCCCCAAATGTGCCGGAATATATTATTTATTTATTTAACAAGTGTGGTTTTTTTTTATAAATTTAGGATTTTTCATCTCACCAACACAACTCAATTTGATCGTTACAAAATTAAATTGCATAGAAATATATCTGATTAATGAAAATGGTCTCTTGTTACTATCAGAAACGGAATTAAATGGAAAAATTGAAATAATGAAAGTTTTTAGACCTAAAGTATGATGAATGATGATGAATCATTTTAAAACTACTAGATTCAAATGAATAAGATTGTTATTATCATTTTTATTTTTCAGAACAAAAATACAGACCTTGTATTTGTAGTAACGGCTGAATATAATGAAATGATTTTAGAATTTATTCAGGCATCCGATAAAATTGAAATAATAACAAAAGGTCATTGTAATGTATTTGATCATTTTGGGGTTGCAACAGAATCTATGGCCAAAATTGATCCTAATGCCAAAATAGTTATGATAAAACTATTTGAACACATTTTTAAAATCATACCTTTAGATAAAGAGGGTGAACTTGAAGTATATTCTATAACGTAAGTTATGTCTTATGTGAATGCATATATTAATTAGTTGATTATTTTAAAAATAAGGTTTTTTAAAAATCGTATGTTATTACTAATTTCTTATATCAGATGTAATATTCTACTATCATAGGTTTTAATATAAGCAGATTAGATATCTTCTGATAAAAAGTAAGGAATTGTTTATGGGGAAATTCCATCATCTTCCAAA
>NW_019103341.1:0-1487 GCF_001856785.1 Myzus persicae
CATCAGATTTCAGTATAATTATAGCCAGGAGCCTTATTTATATTTATCTTATTTTTGTGTGATTACAAATTTTGAGAGGCAGCACAGCATGGTGGTTATCTAGATAAAATAAGTTGCAGCCTTACAGGGTAATGTATAATAAATCATTTTATCGAAATTATCAATTTTTCCAATATCTTGACCAGTATCTATAGGTACTAGAATATTAGATATTCATAGTATGTGAAAATGGGTATATTACAAAATATTTCTACCCAGAAAAAATTCCTTACATTTTTTTAAAGTAATTGTATTAAAGTCGGGAAAAAATAAGTAATAATTAATCATCTCATATGGTCTCCACTACACTAGTATTGTAAACTCTCATCCAGTAGACTAGTTACAAAAATATTGTATTAATGTACAAAAATAACAGGGTCATGTAATGAAGACCAACTTTTTTGAGGTTAACGTTTGAGGTGTTTAAAAAATTCAAAATAGTATTCAATGGAGGGTGACTTAACGTGTATAGCACCTCACTAGAGTAATATCAAAGTCTTTATTATGTAAAAGCATATTATAATATTGAATCAATTAAATAATTAAATAAAAGCTTTTTACTGTTTTTAGAAGTGAATGCTCAATATTTAAACTTTAAAGCTTAAACGGATAACAATAATAAGTTATGTTTGTGACAGTTCTAAATTGAATATATGAATATTAAAGTACATAACTGTTACGTGGTAACAATTAAATTATTGTATATCACTACTGGTATACAGTGTGTAATTGTGTATCCGTATTGATAGATCATGTACCAAACGGGGGAATGTGAGAGGATTTGGATGTTCGACAAGACAAGTATAGTTATACTGAGTATGATTTAACGTATATTTTAAAATGTAAAATAAAATGTAATATAAAATATTTTACTTTACCGATGACCTGGCAGCAACAATACACGGAGCAAGTGGTGAGACGAGACTAACTTCGTTCGGCTGACGAATGTCAAGCAGGCCGAACGATGATTATAAATGTTGTTAACTATACAAAATAGTTATACATATATATAGCTTTACTCCGTGATATTACAGAATGGATAAAAGATGACACGCGCATCTATGATATATGTATAGTATATAATACCATACGTAATATTATAATTATAAAAATATGAAAACTGTAATGGTGTGGAACACCATTACATAACTATTTATAATATTTATTTTCTGTAATTATTTTTCCATATAAGTATATATACTATATAATATGCAAACCAATTTTTATTAAAAACTATTTAAATTACCTTCAATTTATGTGTTTGTTTAAAAAAAAAATATCTTTTTCATATCTACTATTAAATTACTGTCTTATAACAAAGCTTACAAATGTTCAATGTAACAACAATTGGTGAACCAACTATTTAAATATAAACTGAATTGATACAACATAATGGACATTCTTTATTTGATAAAAATATTCAACTGGTGTTTTATTTTAACAGGTAA
>NW_019103342.1:0-1487 GCF_001856785.1 Myzus persicae
TTAAAAATTAAAATAATAGGTACTTTATATATTGTTGTAATTTAAATTTTAAAATTATAAACTATTTTGGTTATTGTTATACCTCATTTCATTATCTTAATGATCAAATCTCAAACACGGACCTCCTTGATATACAATTTTGTAATATACCGTATATCTATGGTTTTATCATATTTACGTAGTATAAATTATAATGCAATCCGTGGTGATTGTCGAAGTAGTTGCTAAGACGCAATCGATCTAAAATTTCAGTTAGCAAAGCTGTAGACATCAACAAGAAACATGAAGCGATCCGTACGGTTTTTTTTTCATAATAAGTCTCAATATTTCCAGACTTAAGTTCAGTCGTATATCTGATTTATTCCGCAGTGCACACACAATATCAGGAATTCCGCCGAAGCCCGAAAGCGTCGATGTTTAAAGTAATTAATTTTGGTTTCATACTTTTTTGGTGCTTAAATTTATTTTTTTAAATAAAAATTTAATTTCATGAAAAATATGTTACCCCTATGTATACACATATTTTATTAATTATTTCTGAGAGCAAATGCATAAAATACGAGAGATCAAATAATATACAAACGCCGCTCGTCGTCGTCGTTTTTCTGCTCTCTTATCGTAGGGTAAATTTTATAATTATCTATAACCTATTTTTAAGTACTTGAAATAGACATTCATTATACGGTTTAATTTAGAAATACCCATTATAAGTGATTACTCATAAGACACAATTTTAATTTATAACATATATTTTTTTTAAATCCAAAGTTAGCAATTACAGGACACAATTTAGAGTTATATATATTTCATATTTCTATTATAATATATTAATATTACATTATATTATAGTTATATAAAAAAAACAAAAATGTTCACAGAGTGGTAAACTCCCTTTCCTAAAAACTAAAAAGTACGAATGATTATGAAAAATATACCTACTTATATAGGTACTAGTATAAGTATCTTAATATAATATAATAAATAGTAATGAAATAAATAGAGACAGGCGTTCAAATATTCTAAAATGTTGTAGTTATTCAAACCTGGGTGTAAACGAGTTAAAAATTTAAGTTATGTCAATTTTAACTTTTTAACTTCTTTTAGATTCCGAGCAGAGAGATGAATGTATTGATATTACAATTTATTTTTTTATTTTTTTTGTTTCTGTCATCACGTTAATTTGGGAGAGTAAAAGTGTTTAGATTTTCTTCAACAAGCATCTTTTCCGGTAGAAAATGTAATATATACATGCAATTTTTACTGAATATTTATAACGGCGTTTGAATTTTGAATTTTGACAAAATAAGTAAAATTCACGAAAATGTGCAAAATATTTTAAGTTAGAAATTCATAAAAATGTTTCGTTTTATATCTAAGTTTTTAAAACTTAATGCAAGATTACTTATACGTTTGCCTGCCTTTACCAAAAAAAAAATTCTACCTCAAAGTCGATTTAAATTTTTATAAACATTTGAAGTTGAAATTTT
>NW_019103343.1:0-1485 GCF_001856785.1 Myzus persicae
TATAATCATAATAGTCAGCAAATATAATCTATCCCTCTGCCACATAAAGAACAGATTTTCTTTTTCATAATATTACATAGATATCGGCAATTCACGCCTATCTCGTTTTTGATGAAGTCATAAGTTACGAACAAATTTCTATATGCTCCTAATTTCTCTCCTAATACTTCTAATTACTCTTTACTTCTCATTAATTTTGATTTTTGTATGTATTATACTATTATTATTGTACCAATATTTAAGTATTAGTATTTATTATATAGTACACTAATAGCGTTTAATTTTTAACATAGTTATTTTTCCTGTTTAACTCACTACTACGGACTGTAATAATAATAGTTGTGATGAATTTTTTTTCTCCTTAAAGTTATTGACCTACAGGGTTATGATGTGTACCTTTGCTAAAAATTATAATTTCTATCACTAATTATTACAAAAGACTCATAATAATTTTTAAAACGATTTTACAAAAAAAAGTAAAAGTCCAACAATTCAGTATTATGTTAACATTAGACATTGAGTATAAATTGTGTACAATACATATTTTGACTGTCCGACTGTGTAACGTCTCCTTATCAGTCATTATTCGTAGTCATCCACCAACAAAATCGTCTTTCGATATCCTTGCACTGGCGCTTGATAGTTTTTTTAAATTTGTTGAAACATTCTAGTTCCTAATTCGGATTTGAATATTTTTGTTATAATATTTGTCATATCATTATAAAACCTACTATGAATAGATCAATAATTTATGTAATTAATAATACTTGGTCTAAGTGCATTAATATAGCTTTTAGTATTTTATAAATTTATTTTTCCTGTACAACTACTACCGACTATATTAATAATTGTGTTGAATTTTGTCCATCAATTTGTATAGCCATACGAGGTTCCGATAGACTCGCTAAAAGTTGTAGGTATATTTCTATCGCTAATTATTACAAAAGACTAATAATAAGGCTTAGACGATTTAAAAAAAATTAAAAATACCGTCAACTCAGTAGTTTATTTTCTTTAGCATTGAGTGAGTATATGTTGTGTACTTACAACAAATATTCGATATTAAATTAGAAATATTATAAACTATATATTAATATACTTTATATTAATTGGCGTCGATAATATAGTATTAATTTTGTTGTGATAATGCCTTAAATTATGGAATAACTCGTGACTAAATAAACCGAATAAACTTAATACATTTATTTAGTCATGGAATAAATTATGAGTTAGTATTACGGCGAACAAGAAGTTTTGCTAGTACAGTAGAACTTCGATTAACCGTCACTCTCTGTTATCCGTCATCGGTCATCGCCGAAAAAAATAATTAATTAGGCGATTAGACGATTGTCAAATGCTACGCAAGTCTTACTTCTACGTCAAATACGTGATATTGCTGCTAAAAAAGCTAGAGAATCAAAAAACCAAACTAAAATTACAGATTTTTTTCTATAATATGTGTGGTATGTATGTTTATAATTTATA
>NW_019103344.1:0-1482 GCF_001856785.1 Myzus persicae
ATTTGAGTTGAAAATGCATTAGACTGAAATTGTATAGTCTGTCCACCATCTGCAGTGACAGTTGCAGTACATCACAGTATATACCTACTATGCAGTTAACGTGCATAACGCCCTGTGACCGATATTCCGCTAACGTCTAAAGTTTTGTCGATCGATAATTATTAGTTCGGTTTTATTCCAACGCAGTGTCAATCTGAACATTTCAGACATTTTAGCCATTGCATTTTAAATGTTAACCACTCAACGGCAGTATTTCTTCACAACGACATACCCTATGCGATAATAATTATCTTAATCACTTTGTGAGACGAAACACATCTGCTCGGTGCTCGTAAAATATACTTCCCAATAGTCCTAATTCATGGCATATATATCCAGTTGGTCTGGTTTCATATTTCCAATACATATTTCGTTGGTTATCATCCCTCCAAATGACCTTTGTTTAAGCCTCTTCCCCTCCTAACACGTCATACTGAATCCTATGGAGATACCTTATACTCAACCGACTATTTCTTATAATTTGATCGCTATAATCAGAAGCTAATCGTTCATAACAATAATATTATAATTTCTAAAATCTATTGTCATCTGAAATTCTAAAAGACCAGATTTTGTGGTCCAAATATTACATAATTTTTAATTTTGGAAATCATTAAAACAGAAATACAACGAGCATTTCAGTGGTGTTTTAATGACTTGATATGTTGGTTTAAGTAATTACTTTTGTGAAAGAATCTTATCACATTATTTAAAAGAAATTATAAAAGACCTGTGTGATAGACATTAAAGCTTAACACCTCTAATTATAATTAATAAAAAAATATTATATAAAAATACCTGTTAAAAGATAGCGCACTTAATAGAAGAGTGTAATAATATCTAAGCAATAATGCTTGTACCTAGCCACATTTAAATGTCGGATAAATGAGAAAATAAATCTACCATATTTTGAGTGGAGCCTGTCTGGTCCTCCCTGTTAGATTACCGTGGACAGCACTGAAAGTTGAGATGTTTTAGCATTGAATTTTGCTAACCATTCAATTATTGAGTGAAAATAAAAGTAGGTACCTACTGCCAATTGATCAAACAATGGTACTTAAATGTCTTTGTAGAGGTTGTTGTCGGCGTATTATAGGAACAAACGATTATTTTTTTTGTTTCCTCGATAGACATTATATATTTTTTATTAGTATAATATTTTATTCGTAGTATTATTTGAATAAATAAATACGTGTACAATACTAATACTATTATATTAGAGGATATCCTAATAAAAAGTAGGTCTATAGTGCACAATGGTTTTATTTTCACAATGCAAAGAATATTAAACATGGTTTGGTCTAATCGAATAAATAAAATAATGTAGAAAACAATTCGAGTAAAATTATATTTAAAAAAATCACTAGATTGCTATAGGTATACATTTTTTCTAAGGAGTATTGATCGATTGAACTTGTTATTTTTCTGTTGTTCTCACATCGG